>NW_010366474.1:0-43650 GCF_000414095.1 Morus notabilis | reverse complement strand
TTTTTTGGCTCAAATCAAATAGTATAATTGATTCTTTCAGTTACATTAGTTGGGCCATATAAGATGCATGGTCATCACAAATTTATTATGATGTTTAAAAGCTAGAGAATAACTATTTTATAGTTCAGTTTACTCAAAATTCCTATGATCCACTTTTCAACATAAAAATATTGAAATTTGTGGTACACTAGTTTTCTTTGATCACTTAGGTGGATACGGGGCTGATCTTTATGACTCACATATTATGGAATGAATTATATAATTACCAATATTTAATAATAATGAATCCAAATCACACGAATCCCCCCTCTCCACAGACCGCAACCTAAAACTAAATCAAAGTTGTTGTTTCAAATTAACAGGAGATCAAACTCGTACAACAACAAAAATCAAGTTCATATCGAATTCGGAACTGACTCAACAAAACCATTCTGCCGCATTCAGTGTTTGCATATTTTACTCATTAATATTTATATGAATATTGGAAAAGAATGCATGCAGAACTCAGTAAATTATGTGTACAATCTTCATATATCTGAAGATCGTGTCCCTCTACCCTCAATCAGTTGATCGGAAACTGGACTAAGAAATCTCTAATCGGTGGTGCAATGTATTCATAACCAAAAAGAATATATATGTTTTTTTTAAAAGAATAGGTATCTTTATGAAATTAATTACAAGTGTCATTTTCTGGGCTTTATGAATAAAATTAAAATTCATTTCAAAAGGCGAAAAAAATCCAAAAAGGACAAATTACATGATTGTTCTCCGAACTATAAGCATTGTCACAAATGTAAATAAATTAGTTTGGGAGGCATTTTGTGAGAATGTCTATAGCTAGGGGGCACTGCATAACTTGTTAAAAAAAATCCTTTGACGACATGTAAAAAGTATGCAGTTCTCCTAAACTTTAAAGTCTATATGGGTTTCAATCCAAGGATTCGTCTATGCCACACCACAAGATTCGAGCTAGTGTTAACGTAGAACATTACAAGCAATTTAAGCTATATCTAAGACCAAAAAAAAAAAAAAAGTTTAATCTATCCAAAGCAATCATAGATGCTCAATTAAGATCAAATTGCACTTATCACTTACTATTTTTAAATTAATATAGAGTTTTGTAAACAACTTTAGGACCAACTTTAATTTGTTCTTTCAAAATGGTATACCGCTATGTACGGTTGCTATCTAGCTGCTCGTTTTTGTAACTAGAAAAAAAATTATGAATTCGAATAAATCAATAATTTAATATTCTATTTATGACCTTTCGATCCAGGTCGTGCTTGGTTATAGGTTGGGGAATTTTGGACCAGTACTTATAGGCACCGGAGCACGTGAAAAAAGAATATGATTATTAGTTAATGTCATTTCCTAAATTAAGAGTATTGTTTCATTTTCCGATGGTTGTAGTTCCCAATAGTAAGATTGACAAAGGATTTCTGAATTTTAATTTGAGAGAATCACGCCTCAATCACATAATAACTGAACTGCAAAATGTTGTCTTCATTGTTATTGAAAATCCTCAAAAATTAGAATGCATTTTATGTGGCTGAGCTTTTCAAAAGTTGTTAATAGAGGCATTTTTCACTAAGTTTATGTATTGTAATAACGGAGGTGGTTTCCTTATTTTTTAATTTTATTTATGTGTCTCACTCATTTGAGTGGGTTTTTGACGGCGTGTGTGTTTGTTTACACATAAATTTATTTCTAAGCCGCGTCACTTGTGTCCCCAGTATTAAAAGTTTGGTCTCAGTCAATTGGTTTTATCCATTGACTGTAGTGGTTTTTGTTAACGAGCTTTGATCACGCTCGATTTTATTTGTGCCATGTGAATTTTTTCTCTTTGGATCTCGACACTTGTGTTCACCTTTGTGCTTTATCCATCTTCACTTGTGGATTCAGTCAATATCTGGGGTCAAATTTCCTTGTAAATTG
Organism: Morus notabilis; assembly: GCF_000414095.1. Classification (NCBI taxonomy): domain Eukaryota; kingdom Viridiplantae; phylum Streptophyta; class Magnoliopsida; order Rosales; family Moraceae; genus Morus; species Morus notabilis. The sequence goes on along the minus strand of NW_010366474.1, from coordinate 41,715 downwards.
TGGTTATTTGTGACTATTTGTGTAATATTGTCAATTATTAATGAAATTTTCCGTTAAAAAAATAGTATAACAAAAATTTTAAACGGCCAAAAGTATGAGAAGATAGTGAGTTTACCATACGTAATTGTAATCATAAAGCATATATATGTGTGTATATATATATGTGGCTAACTTAGGCAGTTAAATATATAATTAGCTTCGACTATGATTGATGCATATGTATAACGGCTGTCATTTTCTCCTGACGGGCGAATCAATGCCGATTTCCGCTGATATATATATATATATATATGCCCTTCGGATAATTAATAAAGTTTGGAGTTTTAACTTTATGAATGTTTATGTTTGAAATTTTATAGGAGATAATTTGGATATGATCAAATATATGTATCCAAGGATTCGACTATGGTATCCCTCGTAGTCGTAAGATTTTTCCCTCTTAGCCATACATGATTTGCAAGATATATATTCTTCAAACTATCAAAACAAAAGAAAACGTTGTGCACACAACATTACCATAAAATTCTGAATAAGTTTCCAAGTTACACTTGGTTGCAACTAGGTGGATTTACCCTTAAAATTCTGAAGGACCACAGAAGGCATCTGATCATGAGAAAATAAAAATATAAAAAAAATAAAAAAAAATAAAGAAAAGGAGCTTATCCAAAGCCCAAATATATCCGAAGAGCCCTATATAAACCAACCTAACCAGATCTTACAAGTACACACACAGACACACACAAATATATACATTTTCCTCAGCTAGCTTTACTCCAAAAATTTTCAAAAAAAAAAAAAAACATGGTTTTCAACTTCCAACACCCTATTGAGACCAAAGAACCTCCCCAACCTGAATGGAGCATTGATCAGCTAAAAGAAGCTTTCAAAAGTTTTGACAAAGATAAGGACGGCCAACTTTCAAAGGCCGAGCTCAGGGCAGCCTTCAATTATCTTGGGTCGCGTTTCGGCTATGGTAGAGGTCGCATCGCTTGTTATAAAGCTGACAACAATAAAGACGGCCTCATCAATCTCCATAACGATGAGCTTACTATCCTCGTCGAGTATGCTTATGGCTGTGGTTACAAAGTAGTATAATAAGTAACTAATTAGCTTGCTAGTTTCATTTGGTTTTCCTAGCAAGTACTGCGTACCAAATGGTGTAATATATAATATTTTTACCTTTACAAAACTGTTGTGATATATTTGTAATTGGAGACTGCTGCTCTTAATTCTCCCTCTCTCTAGCGTGTGATAATAATATATGAAAGACGGAGGTGATCTCTGTACACCCGCTTATGTATATAAGCTCGTACGCAGTGAATAAAACGGAAATAGTTAATATGTTTGTTTTGTACACGACCAGTTTGACATTGTTGTGCTGCTAATAATTTTTATTATTATTGTGTTGTTGTTCAGAAATTATTGTGACTAGAATTATGTAGATGTTTAGTTAATTATTTTTCAAAATAGGTGTGAATACTATAAGTAGAAATTTAAGTATTTGATAAATTATGTATAAAATTACTATAGAGATGTATAATAGCTATAATAGACCATACTTTTAGCTAGTTTCACTTCTCTTTTTAAGATCAATGTTCATAATAGTTTTACAGCATAATACTAAAAGATATATATAATTTTAATTTATTATTAAAAATATTTTCTAAAATATAAATAGTTAAATTTTTCTATTTATTGTTGTTATTTTGAAACATTTTGATAAATATAAAAAATAATGCAGTAAAATTTAACATAGTATATTTATTGTATATTTTAACTTTTAAATAAATTTAAAAAATATTTTTTTATTTTTGTATGAAAAATAAAAAGGATAGATGGAGAAGTAAGTTCTTAAATTAGGTTTATTTCAATAAATTTAGACAATGACAGCAAAAACAACTGTGTAAACGCAACTCATAATATGCTTCTCAAATTTTATTGTTTGGCGGTACTTATTAGAAGTTATTAAAAAAAATAAGATTTATTAAACACCCTAATTTGTTGTGCCTTCTAAAAAAATTTAAACTAAAAACAGCCTTTATGCCAAAACGGACCCTAATTGTGGCTTTTACGTATGATTTGAGTTTGATGTATTAAGGGTGTAAGTCGGCAGTTGGTGCATCATGCAAAGTATAAATACTTAATTGTGTACCACTAGTACTGAACCTTCCCCTATATGCTATCAATAATTACGTCCAACTTACTATATACTCTCTCTTGTTGGAGATCCGATGGCGACGAGCGAACGGAATCTCATACATAGCAACGAGCGAACGGAATCTTATAGGGCGAGAAGAGGAGACTCTGATGTCGATAGAGGTATAGCGATGGCAATCTCATGATGATCTAGAAAAATTCATGTAAGAGCTGTTCGTAAGTCGTATACAATGAAAGTGTAACAACCGGAAAATTTTCAGGTTTAATCCGGACGTCCGGTATTTGACCATAATTTCTTCCGGAACAGAAAGTAGTAGAATTTTCAACTTGATCAAGGAAATGTTAGGTATAAACTTTATGTATGGAGTAAAATCTCCCGAAAAGTGTAAAGTTATAATACAAATATTTTTACAAAGAAAATTCGTAAATATCAGTTATGAATAGTGAAATATCAGTTAAAAGTTAGAAATTTTAGCGGGTATATTTTAGTTATGAAAAATTGGAATATTTAGTATGTGACCAAATGACCAGCTAAAAAAAGAGTAGAAATATTAGAAGTAAGGAAAGTAGCAAAATTTATTGAAATAGAATTTTTCCGAGTCAGTTTAAGCGGGAAACTGCTAAAAAAATGAGTACCGCAAGGGTACGCGTTTTGGGCAATTCTGAATCAATTAAAATAATAATTTCAGAAAAAGAAATTAACTAATGAGATACCCAAGATAATTGGGTTGAACATGAGAAGTTTGACCCATGGTACTCGACAGTCCAAAAAAGCAGGTTGAACCATTATAGTGTATATATATATATATATATATAAAAGATTATTTCTAAGTATGTTAAAAAAAAGAAGTGAAAATGATTATTATGTAAGGGTGACATAGGCTTCACATGCAGACATAACACTTGCCGTTGTTACATATGTTGGTGACTCATGTTGGCTACATACTTCACTTATAAGGAATTTTGTAGTTTAATGCCATTACTCACGTGGTTACATACTTCACATGTAAGGCAAAGCATAGAAAGGTTTGTAAAGAAAAAGGAAAACGTGAGAGAGTAAAGTAAAGAGAAAACATATTAGAGAGAGAGACGGAGAAAGAGAAATCAAGGAAAATCAAACATTTTCACTAAGATTTCTTCCATTCAGTCCGGTAAAAACGTAACCTGAGGCGTTCTAACGAAAAAATCTCAACTTCTGAAGGTAAGATTTCGGATTTTTCATGAGAATTCTATGATTTCTTGATTTGGATGAATAGTAACCCATCTCGGAAAACTTCCGTTAAAGTGAAAATCGAAACCGAGGTTTTGTAGAGCATCGTAATAGGAGTCTAACGGTGTAAGTATTAAAACGATTGAACGAAGTTTTGGTGAATTTTCTTTGAAAATCCGTGAGCCTAGATTAAGAAAGAACATGTGTTTTTGTTCAATTTTATGTTGAAATATGTGTTCAGGAATGCGAATCTTGACTCCAGGTACCGAAATCAGAATTAAAACGAGTTATTGAAAACTCGAGAAACGAGAAAAATAAGGCGAAACTTTACCGAAATTTAGTTTGAGTAATTTGAACTAAAACTGGATTTCAAGAGCGGTATGAGATTAAAGTGTGAAAAGAAAGATGTTTCGATAATCGGTGATGGTTAGAAACCGAACACAACGAGAATTTATAGTTTTAAACCGAAACTTAAAATTATGCCCATGACTGAGTAATTTGCACGGTTTTAGAGCAAATCCTTGAGATAGGAAATAGTTTGAGGTTGAATACCAAACACAAGGATTGTAGATGTAACGCCCTCCAGAATTAAACATGTTTAATTATGCTAAACTGTGAATTATTAGTGTGCCTAATTTAATTTTCACAATTAATCAATGGACTTTAAATTATTTTCAGTATTTATAATTTCACTCCAAAAGTTTTTGAAAATACACTTAAATTTTAATGCATTTCCCATTTTTTCCATTTTTCTTTTTCTTTCCCCCCCCCCCCCCCCCCCCTTCCTTTTCTTTTTTTTCTCTTCCTTCTTCTCTGGTTCCCACCAGCGCAGCCCCTCTCTCTTTCTATTTTCTTCCACCGCCGGCCACCTTCTTCTCCGGGCTTTCTCCCGCCGGTGCTCTCTCTCTCTCCCTTGCTCTCTCTAGATTTCTCTCTCTCCCTCTCTCTCTCTCTCTCTCGGCAGTTTGGCCGAGAACCACCAAAAAAATGAAAAACGGAGAAATTGAGGGAGACAAAGCTCGAGCAACTGATTTGAGGTAAAACCCTTTGAAACCCACTCTTTAATTCAAATTTTAAGCTTGAGAAAGTTTGATTTTGGATAGATTTGAATAATTTTGAGTTAGGGTTTGAGTTTGAACAGTTATTGTTGGAATCGAATGAAATTTGGGGGTTTTTAGTTATTGGACTTGTTTAATTGATTGGAAACTGATTTTGATGGATGTGGAGAATGGAGAATATATATTGAAATTGGACTTGAATTGCAGGTTTGACATTTTTCCTATTTATGCCGGCATGCTGCCGAAATTTCTTTAAAAACTTGTTTTTAAACTGAAATTAAATAGGAAAACCAAACCTATGGATTGGATTCTAATTTTTAAAGAACCCCCAAACTAAATTATAAAATCGTTTGTGAAACTTGGATTTGAATCAAGGCACACTAATAGGAAACAATTAAACATGATTGAGCTTAATTCATTTTAGGAATGAGAAATATTTCCTAAGATATTACTTTTGTGATAAAGCTAGTGGAGAAGGTTAAGTATTAAAGCTTTAAGGAAAGTGGAGGCTAGGAGAACGGAAGGCTAGCCCAGGTTTGACATCCGAGAGGTAGGATATTCTTGTCCATATCCTTGTTAGCCTTACTTTAAGTGATTTTAGCCAATAAAAATGTTTTAGAACAAAACATGTTTAAAGAAAATGATTTCAAAGGAATAGCATGAGAATGCTATTCCTTTGAAATCATTTTCTTTAAACATGTTTTATTCTAAAACATTTTCATTGGCTAAAATCTATTAAGTTTTCCAATGATTTTAGAAATGAGATTATAAAGAGTATCATTTAAGGAATGATACAACGCATGGTGGCCTCAGAGATCGGGATGTGGGAATCGCATCCTTGGGGGCAGGTCCCGAAACCCATACGGATCCACTTCTTGTTTAGTGGAACTATGGCTCTGCACTTTTCACTAGATAGATATTTTACCGCTTCTTGTTTAGTGGTATGATGAGATGCACACTTTCATTATATAGACATTTCTACTATGTGAGTATTTTCTTTTTTAAAAAGGGATGACCGGTTCCGCGTATATATCTTCAGACCGTGAGTACCTTTATTTTAAATGCTTTATAAAATTATATCCAATGGGCATTTCGCTCACTTTTCTTGTTTTTAAATATATTAAACCCCTCCAGGCGACGCGAGGAGTAGTGAGGAGTAGGTAGCTACTACCGGTGACATGGACTTGACCTCGATAAGTGAAGAGTTGTATTTCCTCTTATCTTTTATCTCAATGCATGTATAAAAGATTATGGATTGTAAACTTAAATATTACTAGACTGTGGTTGATGTCACATTTACTTTTGTTTATATTCATGTATGCTAAACACCTGTGGGAATTCCTGACTTAATACCAGGGACATGGTTTTAAACTGGTTTGGTTGAAAATTCCACCACCTTTCTTGAAATTAAATTTCTCTTGAATGCAGGGGCTTGTTTGGAAATACCTGGATGTTTTGGATTTGAAAAATTAAAATATTTACAACATTATTTGCTAATCACTCTCTTAAACAGGTTTAAGTTTCTAAACAAGCCTCCACATCACTAACCCCGGTTTAGGGGCGTGACAGTAGACCTTTCCGATGTAAATTTCAATGTAATAATTGATCTTAGATTTTGAATCTAACGATCGAAAAATTTATGCAATAGGGCCGATTAACGGCTGAAGTCGGATAGTAGCAAGGGAGACAAATGACGCATTGTTAGCGAAATTTTGATAAGTACAGTAGTTTTTCCATGACTATATCACGAACAAGCTTACTTTACTATGTTGCACAAAAATTGTGCATATGGTAGAATTTTTTAATGTTAGATATTATGTTAAGTTAGTATCTACAAGACTTAGGTAATCGTAGAACTTCATTCTGCAAAAAATATGTATTGATGTTAGGTCGTGATTAAACTAAGAGAAAAGAAAAGTTAAATTTTAACGAAAAGCTAATCTCATGATAAATTGCTCAAAAATGCACAAATTTATAAGATTTAATTAAAGTTACTGTTTCAATGAGAAAATTGATAAACGGTAAGAGACTAAACGCCCTGTTTGTACCAGGCTTCGAAGGAAAGGTTATTATGAGACTATAAAAGAAATGAAACCGTGACTGAGTTGGATTGGTTAGCTACCCCACTCCTCACTGGTTATGTGCATTATGGTACAACAGAACAGAGCCCATAAGAAGTAAAAGACAAGAAAATGAAACACGGAAATCATTCCATATAACGGTATGGTATCCGTAAACAAGAACGACAAGAGTGAGAAAAACAAATGAAAGTCGTTTAGAATTATGTACTAGGAAATATGACATGAATGCATATATGGGTATGCATAATTAATGCATCTGTTTATGACCTATTGATAGTTGTTAAGCGAAAGCTCATTAAGTTTGTTCGTGTTGTAGGAAGCACGGGTAAGGCACCGGCTCCCTAAAACTTGATGTTGGGCATGCAGAGAGGATGTAGCAGTGGAATGTGGGCAAGTGGGTTGTGGATGCATCACGTGTTTTGGAAATGCTGCTGAACTTTATATGTAAAATAAAAAAGTGTTTTATGTATTTTGATGACTAATGTAACAAAATGCTGTCAGAATGCTACAGCATTTTAGGAATGGCTAAAAACAGAATGCTAGCTAAATGCTACAGCATTTTAACGTACATGGTAAAAAAAATGGCCTGAAATTTTAAGAAGTTATAACTAGTAAATGGTAGAGGTTAAGAAATGGTAAGTATGAGCATAGGATGATGACCAAAAGTTTGGGTCGTCACAGTAAGAGCAGAGAATATAAAGAATGCTAACATCTGATGAAGATAATCTTTACACGAGTTTACAATCAAATTCGATCCAATTATAGCAGCTCATCTAATGAGGCTCCTAACATTCATTATCTATATAATCATAATTTTAGAAACTATGATGGATATATCTTCATCCGAACATATCACCACCATCTTAGACAAACAATTAGGAAAACTCACAGTTTCTCATTCATAAAAATACAGTAAGAATGGATCAACAAACCTACATTTGACATGCTCATAACTATGTCCAACATTATTCAACTAACATTTCATAGTACGTGTATTGTTTGAATCGAAATGAGATTCCGATCACGTTTGAGCCTCATAGAACTTTCTTTTATTATCATGAAATGTAATATGTATGAAACATTTTATGTAAAACTTGTTTATAATTTTTATATCTTTTTAATGCTTATGTAATCATAAAGTATTAAAAATATGTACTAATGTGAATTTCCATAATTTTTGTAAATTTTTTTTGATATTTCCAACGATATCGATATGTTGGTACCCCAAGAACTTTAAAAAGTTGGAAATTCCAATTTTGAGTGCAACAGTAAACAATTGACTTTGCACCTGATCTATTAGTTTATGTCCCTTTTCTTTTTCTCTCTCTTTGTATGGGGGATAAAATCTCGTTTTAGTATAATATATATCACTAAAAGTCCTTTCTCCTTTCATTTTTTATGGCTTTAGACTTGAGAGATATTTCTTGTGCAGAAATCTAGTGTCGCATAAATATATATACATATATATATATATATATATATCTCGTTGAGTTCATAAGTTTAAATAGAAAAATTTAGTTTATGAACTAATTTTTTCTATATAAACTTATGGAACCCCACACACCAAAATTGAGTCCAAGCTCCCAGGGACATTGCAGGTAATTACTGGAATGCTTTCAAAATTCTGATTCGAACCAATCTTAAAGGAATTATTTCTTTTCGCCTGCCTGGTAGAAGGACCCACGACAAGAAAGTTGAAGAATCCAAAACTTTAAGAAGTGTTCATGAGCGCCATACCCTTTTACTCTGTTGAAAAAGAGAATCATATTTTCTTTTCCTTGGATATTGGATAACCAAGACCTATCTTTGCTTTTGGGGGACACTAACAGATTAAAACGCTAAAGAATTTTTTTTTTTTTTTTTGAGAGTGATCGGAGAAATAGGAATTAAGAATTGCCAGACTAATACAAATCCCCACTCTAATTTATTAAAACAAATTAAAAAGAAAAGCGAGAATAATGAGTTGAGAATTGAACCATAAGGGACAAACAAAAAAATACAATACAAAAGGCAACAATCGTACAAAGAAGACAAATGAAAACAATGTCCGGAAATAAACATATCGATTTTATTACAACTTGAAATCCTTTTTCTTTTGAACTCGAGCATGAGCATTTTTTTTTTTAAGAACCAATGATAATCCTATAAACATTATACAATTAAAACGTTGAGATATCACTTATAAAAAGGGATATTGTACTTAATTAAAAATAATATGTATTCATTTGAGCTAAAACGTGTATATTATTTTTTTAAAAAGGCATATAGATGAACTGAAAAATCTTGATGTTTATTGTTTTCTCTCTCTATTAAAAATAATAATAGAATAAACATTATAACATTTTTCCATGTATATCGTTTGATTAGATCATGAATAGACACAAAGAGGGTTCGTTGTTTATAGGACCACAATTATAACCGAAAGGAAGGAATCCATATGTAACACACAAGAAAAAATATCAAAATATTCTATTTGTAGCTAGTAGCTAGCTAGGAATGAGATCAACTTTATTTCGACGTATACGGAACCCAAGGAACTTAATTCCGGATTTTTTTAGAAGTAGTGTTCGTCTTTCTTTATACCCGACTCAACTGCAATAGTATATTGATTCTTTCCTTTTTTTTCTTTTTTTCTTTTTTGGCTCAAATCAAATAGTATAATTGATTCTTTCAGTTACATTAGTTGGGCCATATAAGATGCATGGTCATCACAAATTTATTATGATGTTTAAAAGCTAGAGAATAACTATTTTATAGTTCAGTTTACTCAAAATTCCTATGATCCACTTTTCAACATAAAAATATTGAAATTTGTGGTACACTAGTTTTCTTTGATCACTTAGGTGGATACGGGGCTGATCTTTATGACTCACATATTATGGAATGAATTATATAATTACCAATATTTAATAATAATGAATCCAAATCACACGAATCCCCCCTCTCCACAGACCGCAACCTAAAACTAAATCAAAGTTGTTGTTTCAAATTAACAGGAGATCAAACTCGTACAACAACAAAAATCAAGTTCATATCGAATTCGGAACTGACCCAACAAAACCATTCTGCCGCATTGAGTGTTTGCATATTTTACTCATTAATATTGGTATGAACATTGGAAAAGAATGCATGCAAATTATGTGTACAATCTTCATATAAAATGAAGATCGTGTCCCTACCCTCAATCACTTGATCGGAAACTGAACTAAAAAATCTATAATCGGTGGTGCAATGTATTCATAACCAAAAAGAATATTGTGTTTTTAAAAAGAATAGGTATCTTTATGAAATTAATTACAAGTGTCATTTTCTGGGCTGAATGAATAAAATTAAAATTCGTTTCAAGAGGTGAAAAAATTAAAAAGGGACAAATTAGACGATTGCTCTCCCGAGCTATATCACAAATGGGAGTAAATTATTTCGGAAGGCATTTTGTGACAATGTCTATAGCTAGGGGGCACTGCGTAACTTGTTAAAAAAAAATCCTTTGACGACATGTAAAAAGTATGCAGTTCTCCTAAACTTTAAAGTCTATATGGGTTTTAATCCAAGGATTCGTCTATGCCACACCACAAGATTCGAGCTAGTGTTAATGTAGAACATTACAAGCAATTTAAGCTATATCTAAGACCCAAAAAAAAAAAAAATGTAATCTATCCAAAGCAATCGTAGATGCTCAATTAAGATCAAATTGCACTTATCACTTAATATTTTTAAATTAATATAGACTTTTGTAAACAATTTTAGGACCAACTTTAATTTGTTCTTTCAAAATGTACGGTTGCTACCTAGCTGCTCGTTTTTGTAACTGGAAAAAAATTATGAATTCGAATAAATCAATAATTCAATATTCTATTTATGACCTTTCGGTCCAGGTCGTGCTTGGTTATAGGTTGGGGAATTTTGGACCAGTGCTTAGAGGCACCGGAGCAGTGAAAGAAGAAAATGATAATTAGTTAATGTCATTTCCTAAATTAAGAGTGTTGTTTCATTTTTCGATGGTTTTAGTTTTCAATAGTAAGATTGACAAAGAATTTCTGAATTTTAATAGAGAGAATCACGCCTCAATCACATAATAACCGAACTGCAAAATGTTGTCTTCGTTGTTATTAAAAATCCTCAAATATTAGAATGCATTTTAGATTTAAGGTAACTATTTTTGTAAAAATTTCAGTAATTTTTCATCAATTTTATTGCTATAGAAAAAAACTGCAAAAATTCATCAAAATTCAGAAAGTAATTTACCAAAATTAAAGTTCATGTCCTAAAGTAAGACAATACGCATAATTCATATTAAGGAGTATAATAGCATTAATAATATACCCCCTAAACCAAAAAAAAAAAACAGAAAAACAAAAAACAAAAGGAAGCTAATTAAAAAAGCCGGTTAATAATAAATAAACCTGATCCCTATTTAAAGTAAAGCTGCGATCTCAAAACTTCATACATAGCGCCCCCAATTGTAAAGTCTAACTTTCGTCTCTCTTTCTGTAGCTCAATCACCATATACGTGACAAACAATATGGCCATTCTGGACTTGCTATACCAAAATTCTAACAATTATGATCAACAAAAGGAGAAAGAAGCAGGACAAGCTGGCAGCCGAAAGTTTCAAAAAAACGGGAGATCAGGTGAAGCCCAGACCAAACAAATTACAGTTAAGTGGACTAAAGACCAACTAACTGAGCTTTTCAAAAGTTTTGACAAGAACAACGATGGCATGCTTTCGTTCGAAGAGGTTGAGTTAGCCTTCAGACGTCTCGGGCCTCACACGAAGTTGTGGGCCCTCTTCAGGGCTGAGAAGTTCGACTGCCATGCCAATGCTCGGCGAGGTATGGACTATGGTGATCTTAATAATGACGAGCGCATCAATCTCCATGATACTGAGTTGACTGAACTCGTCAACTTCACTTACGAGAAAGGCTATAAACTATAAAGTAGCTAGTTAACTTGGATATTTAATGTACGTTTCTAGCTATTTTATCCCTCTTTTTTTCTTTTTCTTTTTTGTGGTTTCATCCTGTATTTGATATGTTGGCCGAAGGAAGGGGGTGATCTTTAGTATTCCCCGTTATATTATATCCTCGCAGTAAATAAATCAAAGATGGTTTTGCCATGTATATGTATATACATATGCACTACTGATATTAATACATGTATGTAATACACATGTATATATATATATAACATACTATTGTATCTTTCTGGCGCGATGACGGAAAGCGGGGAGAAGGTCATCTTTTACAATGCAGAATATAAGAAAAGTGTACACAGAAAGAATTTTGGAAGAATTCAATAATAATCTGATTAATATTGCTACAGTAACATGTTTATATATAAATTACAACAGAAAACTTACTTAATAAGATTAGCAAAGCTTATTTAGCAAGATAACAAACTAACAGTCTAACTAACAGTAAGCTTGATAACTATTTAACAATAAAGCTTGCTTAACAAGCTTAATTCTGAGATTCCTTAACAGCCCCCCTCAAACTTAAAGTAGTGAGATTTTCTACTTTAAGTTTGCTCTGTATATGACTAAAAACCGAACTTGAGATGGCTTTAGTAAAGACGTCAGCTAATTGATCAACTGCAAGCACATGACGAACATCAACTTGTTTTCTCATGACTTTTTCCCGAACAAAGTACAAGTCCAACTCTATATGCTTGGTTCTTGTATGTAAGACCAGATTTGCTGCTAAATGAACTGTACTAAGGTTGTCACACCAAATCACTGGTGTCTTTGATGCAGAGAAATTTAGCTCACTCAAGAGAGATTGCATCCAGGATATTTCTGCCACAACACTAGCTAAACTGCGATACTCTGCTTCTGTAGATGACCGAGACACTGTGTGTTGTTTTTTTTTATTGTCACGAAACCAGATTTGGACCAAGGAAAACACAAAAGCCTGAGGTAGATCTCCTGTCATCTACATCTGACGCCTAATCAGCATCACAGAAACCAACCAAGTCCAAGCTTGCTACAGGACACTGTCTCAAATGAAGTCCATAGTCAATCGTGCCAACAAGATATCTCAAAATCCTCTTTACCACTTTCCAATGTGCTTCCAAAGGTGCTTGCATAAACTGGCAGACTTTGTTGACACTAAATGAGATTTTCAGTCTTGTAATTGTCACATACTGTAGAGCACCTACTACACTTCTATACAGCTGGACATTACTCACTGGATCACTACCAAAAGAAGTCAACTTTTGCCCTGTTGTCATAGGCGCAGAAACACTTTTGGCATACTGCATATTTGTTTTACACAACAAATCTGTGATATATTTTTTTTGAGACAAGTGAAGACCTTGAGTAGTTTTGGTGACCTATATTCCCAGATAGTAATCAAGTTCTCCCATATCTTTAAGAGCAAAAGCAACATTTAGTTGATCCGACACCTGTTGGATAGCTAAGTCATTAGTCCCTGTGATCAATATATCATCCACATAGACAAGAATGTATAATGACCATTGTGGAGTGATTTGAATGAAGAGTGACCTGTCAGACTTGGCTGAGTGAAAACCAAGTTTGAGCAAAGCATGGTGAAGTTTATCAAACCAGGCTCGAGGAGCCTGTTTCAAACCATAAAGAGACTTAGGTAGCTTACAAACCAAACTTGAATTTTGTTGATCAATGAATCCCGCAAGTTGCTCCATGAAAACCTCTTCTTGCAAATCTCCATTTAGAAAGGCATTATTCACATCAAGTTGCCTCACAGACCATTGCTTACTCAACGCCAAAGTGAGTATAACTCGATAGTTGGTTTGACTACTGGACTGAAAGTCTCAGTAAAATCAAAACATGCAACTTGGTGAAACCCCTTTGCCACAAGTCTAGCCTTATACTTATTTATGCTTCCGTATGGATTCTCCTTCACTCGAAAAACCCACTTACAGCCAATGGCCTTTCTCCCAGGAGGTAATGCAACCAGACTCCAGGTGTTATTCCTTTGAAGAGCAAGAAATTCATCTGTCATGGCTTGTTTCCAATGTTCTAATGTAAGTGCCTCTTTAACTGTACCAGGTTCCTATGTGGCCATGTACACTTTGGGTTTGAAAATCCCTCGTTTAGAGTGTGTTACCATGGAATGAGAAGGCATGGATGTAGACTGCCGTGAGTTTTCAACACTCGGATTATAATTTGGAGCTGTTGGTGCTGTGACAGTAACCAGTTCACTGGCTGAGGAGACAACAAAAGAAGGAACAACAGGAGACAAATTTGGAGTTGTTGATGCTGTGACAGTAACCGGTTCACTGGCTGAGGGGACAGCAGAAGAAGGAACAACAGGAAATGAGAGAGAAGAATGAAACAGAAAACTGGGAATCACACTGGGAGGGGCAGAAAGAGAAGAAGGGCTAGGCTCAACAGAAACTGAGGCAATAACTTTATTACGATCAACAAAAGGAAAAGAAAACTCATCAAATATAATATCCCTCAAAATATAAATGCGTCCAGATGAATCAAGAAATTTATACCCTTTATGTTTGATGCTATACCCAAGGAAAGTGCACGAGGAAGACCTAAAGTCCAACTTGTGTCTGTTGTAGGGTCTAGTGTTTGGATAACAGGCACAACCAAAAACTTTAAGTTGTGAATAGGTAGGTTTAGTGTGAAAAAGTACTTCTAAGGGTGTTTTATGGTGAAGTGTTGGTGTTGGAAGTTTGTTGATGAGAAAAATAGGAGTACGAAAGGCCTCATCCCAATATTTAAAGGACCTGGAAGCTTGAGCAAGAAGGGTTAGACCAGTTTCTACTATGTGCCTGTGTTTACGCTCAGCAACACCATTTTGTTCATGTGTATGAGGGCAATGGTGCCTATGTTCAATACCATTTTGGACAAGAAAATTTGTAAAATCACGATATTCCCCACCCCAGTCAATTTGAACACTTTTGATAGACACTTTAAGTTGTTTTTCAACCAATGCTTTGAAATTGATAAAAGCTTGTAATGCTTCAGATTTTGTGCGAAGCAAATAAATCCAAGTAAAGCGAGAATAGGCATCAAAAAAATGAATATAGTATCTATATCCACTGGAAGACAAACTAGGTGAGGGACCCCATAAATCAGAGAAAACGAGTTGCAATAGTTTAGTATAAGTTGTTTGAGAAATTGAAAAAGGCAGCTTATGAATTTTACCAAGACAACAAGACTGACAACAAGACTGACAGGCAGAAAGATTACAAGTTGTCAATACATGTTGTACAATCTTATCTGTTAGATGACCTAACCTATTATGCCAAAGCTCAAAAGGAGAGTGCCTAACAACAGTGCTAGTACAAGCATGCATAACATGAATAGAAGAATTTAAAGTGCTGGGAACAGAAGAACAATAGGTAGAAACGGGTTGAGAAACAATTGAATCCAACAACTTGAGATTGAGCTGGGAGTTGTCAAAAACATAGAGACCATCTTTAAGACAACCCTTCAGCAGCACTTCCTTTGAAGTTGAATCCTTGACAAAACAAGAAGTAGGGTGAAATTCAAAGAAAACTTGATTATCAGCTGTAAATTTTGAAACACTTAAGAGATTTTTACGAATTTCAAGGACAAGTAGTAAGTGTTTGAGAGCTAGAGACTTGGAAGAAACAAAAGGACTAGAAAAAATAGAAGAGCCAATACGTTTAATAGTCAGTCCCTTACCATTGCCCATGTGCACCTGATTAGAACCATAAAATTTTAAACTTGACATGAGATTAGAGGGATCTGCAGTCAAGTGATTTGTAGCACCAGAATCAGGATACCACTCCATATTAGAGGATGCATATGGGTACTAGGCTGAATCTGTTATAGTCTCAGGAGTAGCAAGCATAGCTCCCATCTGAGCTGAATCAATTATGGTATTAGGAAAAGATGAACCTTGACATTGAGCAAGATTGCCCTGAAGTTGATGATGGAAGTGAGAAGGGCCAGTGAAAGACTTGTCAAATAGATAATAACACTGCATCACCGTATGTCCTGATTTTCCACATAGCTGGCACTGGACCTTGTTATTGCTCCAAGAGTTTCCACGACCACGACCATTAAACCTCCCTTTGTCGCTGGTGTTAGAATTTCCAGAAAAGGAACTTTATCTGGAAGAAAACCCACTAGAAGAATGACCAGAAAATGGAGAGAATGAACCTCCACCTCCATGAAAACTTCCATGATGGGAAGAAGTATGAGGAAAATGACCAAAACTGGAACCCCCAAAACTAGAATCCCCAAATCTCGAGTGAGAATGGGATTTACCGCCAGCCATGGCTAGATTGGCAGACGTAAGCCCACCAGCCAAATTAGAGCCATCACTTAGCTTAACAGCCTCTCAATTCGAACTTCTTGAGCCATAATTAGGGATTCAACTTCCTCAACAGAATATTCACCAAATCTAAAATTCACACTAATTTCTAAAATATCGTACTCAGGAGGCAAACCATTAAAGATTGCATTAATGTGATCCTTAGGAACAATTACATGTCCAACTAAAGCAAGCATATCAACGAAATATCTAATCCGAAGCAAATATTCGTTCACAGTTAAAGAATCTTTCCGAACATTTTGCAATTGAGTCTTGAACTGAGATTTCTTAGCGCGAATCTGTGAGGCAAAATATACCTTAATTGTGTGCCAGACCTGAGCCGCAGTTTCACAGTTGACCATTCGAGCAAGAGCCGAATCTGTCATGGAGGCCAACATCCAAGACACAAGCAGCTGATCTTGCTGCTCCCACTCAAGAAAATCAGTATTAACCACGTGAAGAAGTTCATCCTCTGGAGAAAGAAATCTTGGAGGAACCTTGCAGAATTTGAAAGAAATTCTTGAAGTCGATAACCTCAAACAATAGCAAGAATTTGTCGCCGCCAAACAAGGAAGTTATTATTATCCAATTTTGAGGAAATCGGATGTGAAAAAGTAATCGGAGTAGAACGAGAGAAAGAAGAAGAGGAAGAATTTGTTGGTACAGCTGTAGAAGCATCTCCCATGACGGTCACTGGAAAAGAACTCCATCACCGTCAAGAAGCAAGCTCTGATACCATATAAGAAAAGTGTACATAGAAAGAATTTTAGAAGAATTCAATAATCTTATTAATATTGTTACAGTAACATGTTTATTTATAAATTACAATAGAAAGCTTACTTAACAAGATTAGCAAAGCTTATTTAGCAAGATAACAAACTAACAGTCTAACTAACAGTAAGCTTGATAACTAACTAACAATAAAGCTTGCTTAACAAGCTTAATTCTGAGATTCCTTAACATAGAAAAACTTGCAAAAATGAATGTTTATATATTAATAACGTAAATTAGTGGTACGCGGACATTCTGAAATTTCTCATGCATGGCTCAAAATTTGTAGATAATCACCGAATAATTTTCCTCTATTTGTAATAAAAGAGAATCTTTTCGATCGGGAGTTCAAAGTTTGGAAGCAGCCAATGAATTGTCGATCAATAATCGTAAAAACAGATGAAGATCGTAGTCTCAGAGGTTCTTGAGACAAATTGGTCGAACTTAATAAATTGAGAAATAGTACTTTAGCGAAGAGCAAACATTGAGGTATTACACTAAACAGGTTAACTTCTTAAAATGAAAGTCTAAACCCCTTAAAAGGTTTAAATTTTTATATGGTATCCTATTCCAACAAATTTAAACAAGCAGCCGGTTCTATTAAATACAAGATTGGTGGCTCTAAAGAGATCATCATCTTGTGGGACGTATATATAAAAAATGAAATAGACTTGAACCGCACATCATTTAATATAACAATAAACACAAATTCATAAAAATATTGTATCACTCCACTTAACCTAATGACTTTTTATGATAAAATTAAGTCATAAATCCAGAAAAAGTTTTGGTTGTAGTAAAACAAAATTCCATCCAAAGAGTGTTGATCACAAAAGTTTAGTTTGAGTAATGTACGTACGTTCTCCTACCTTAGGAGAAATATATATTAACCTTTCGCTTCCACTTATTATTTTGTTGATTCTTGGTGATTTAACATGAATATTTTCTGAATTTTGACAGATATTTTGCATCTAAAGATATTTTCTCACACTCCTAACTTAGGAGAAATATATATTAACCTCCTATTTTAGTTAATAAGTTCAACACTGAGAAAACACGATTATTCTTTGGAAGCAGACAATGAATTGGCAATCAATGAACCTGGAGAAAATTAACTGAAGAAGGATCTTACGTGAAGGAGGTAGCTTACTTGGCTTAAGGAAGCGTACCGAACTAGTGGATTAAAATCGTGCGTACATTGATCTCCTTTGCCAAAACAGATCCAAATCAAAGTTTTGTTTCAAATTAAACTGTAGAATCCAAATAAAGAAACCACCTAATTCCTCCGGATGAAAATCCACCTAATTCCACTAATTTCAAGTTTTGATCTCGAAGCTCTTTTTTTTTTAAACTTGCTTTTGAAGCAATTAACCGCAAATATTTATGTATAATTGGGGACCAAATTTAGTATAAAAAATAATCCTCATAAGGTATATAATCATCTCTCTCATGAGGCGGCTAGGGTTTTGAGTTTGGGATCTCTTCTTACGGTCAGAGTTTGGCACCACCACTAGTTAGTCACTAGACTATTGTTCCTTGAGACAGTGGCTAAGAACGTGCAGGTGTGGTCTGTGTGGTTGATGGGCATTGTCCATTGGCGATGGAGGCATAGATCTAGTGACGGTGGCTAAGAACGTGCAGGTGTGGTCTGTATGGTTGATGGGCATTGTCCATTGGCGATGGAGGCATAGATCTAGTGGGGAGCGAGAGGTTGCTAATGGATATGTGGCACAGGGCAACGTTCGGGTTATTTTTGTGTTCATCTTTGTCGATGGCGGTTGCGCTTCTGCTACGATGACTCTACTCAGATTCGGTTTCTTTGGCTTCCGTACAATGGCTATTAGCTTGTCGTCGGCATCTACTCCTGTATGGCTGAGGCTATTCGTAGGTTTTATATGATTTTGTTAATGTTAATGGAGGCATTATTTTCACCAAGTTTATGTATTGTAATAATGGAGGTGGTTTCCCCATTTTTTTTATATATTGTAATAATAGAGGTGGTTTCCCCATTTTCTGATTTTGTTTATGTGTTTCATCCGCCTGAGTTGATTTTCGACGAAGTGTATGTTTGTTTATACCTAAATTTGCTTCTAGGCCGTGTCACTTGTGTCTCCAATATTAGAGGTTTGGTCTCGATCGATTGGTTTTATCCATCGACTATAGTTGTTCTTGTTAACGAGCTTTGGTCGCGCTCGATTTTGTTGTGCCAAGCAGATTTTTTTCTATTGGATCTCGATACTTGTGTTCACCTTTGTGCTTCATCCGTCTTCACCGGTGGATACAATCACTGCCTGGGGTCAAAGTCCCATGTAAGTTGTGGTCATTTGTGACTATGTATGTAATTTGTTACTTATTAATGAAACTTTCCGTTCAAAAAATATAACAAAAATTTTAAACGGCCAAAAGTATGAGAAGATAGTGAGTTTACCACACGTAATTGTAACCATAATGCATATATATATATATAGCTAACTTAGGCAGTTAAATTTATAATTAACTTCGACCATGATTAATGCATATGTATAGCGGCTGTCAGTTTCTCCTCATGGGCGAATCAATGCCGATTTCGGCAGATATATATATATATATATATATATGCCTTTCGGATAATTAATAAAGTTTGCAGTTTGAACTTTTTTTATGTTTGAAATTTTATAGGAGATAATTTGGATATGATCAAATATGTGTATCCAAGGATTCGACTGTGATATCCCTCGTAGTAGTAAGATTTTTCCACTGTTACCCATACATGATTTGCAAGATTATATATATTCTTCAAAATATCAAAACAAAAGAAAACGTTGTACACACAACACTACCAAAAAAATATTCTATCTAATCTTTCCGTATAAGTTTCCAAAGTTACACATGGTTGCAACTAGGGGGATTTACCTTTAAAATACTGAAGGACCACAAAAGGCACCTGACCATATGAAAATTTAAAAAAAAAAAAAAAAAAATTTAAAAAGGAGCTTATCCAAAGCCCAAAGATACCAGAGAGAGCCCTATATAAACCAACCTAACCAGATCTTACAAGCACACACACACAAATATATACATTTTCCTTACCTAGCTTTACTCCAAAAAATTTCAAAAAAAAAAAAAAAAATGGTTTTCAACTTCCCACCCCATAGAGATCCGCCCCATCCTGAATGGAGCATTGAGCAGCTAACAGAAGCTTTCAAAAGTTTTGACAAAGATAAGGATGGCCAACTTTCAAAGGCCGAGCTCAGGGCAGCCTTCAATTATCTTGGGTCGCGTTTCGGCTATGGTAGAGGTCGCATCGCTTGTTATAAAGCTGACAACAATAATGATGGCCTCATCAATCTCCATAACGATGAGCTTACTATCCTCGTCGAGTATGCTTATGGCTGTGGTTACAAAGTAGTATAATAAGTAACTAATTAGCTTGCTAGTTTCATTTGGTTTTCCTAGCAAGTACTGCGTACCAAATGGTGTAATATATAATATTTTTTACCTTTACAAAACTGGTGTGGTATATTTGTATTTGGAGACCGCTGCTCTCAATTCTCCCTCTCTCTAGTGTGTGATAATAATATATGAAAGACGGAGGTGATCTCTGTACACCCGCTTATGTATATCAGCTCATACGCAGTGAATAAAACGGAAATATTAATATGCTTGTGTGTACACGGCCAGTTAGTTTTACATTGTTGTGATGTTAAAAATTTTTACTGTTGGTGCGCTGTTGTTCAGAAATTATTGTGCTCAGAAGCATGTAGGTGTTTAGTAAATTGTTTTTTAAAAATTGATGTGAATATTATAAATAGAAATTTAGGTGTTAAGTAAATAATGTATAAAATTATTGTGGAGATGTATAATATCTATAATAGACATACTTTTAGTTAGTTTCACTTCTCTTTTTAAGATCAATGTTCAGAATACTTTTACACCAACATACGAAGAATATATATATTATTTTAATTTATTATTAAAAATATTTTATAAAATATAAATTGTTAAATTTATTATTTGTTGTTGTTATTTTTGAACATTTTGATGAGTATAAAAAGTAACGCAGTAAAATTTAACATAGCATATTTATTGTATATTTTAACTTTTAAATAAATTTTTAAAAAAAATTATTTTTCATATGAAAAATAAAATGGATAGATAGAGAATTAAATTTTATTATTCAGGGTATTTCATTAAATTTGGACAATGATAATAAAAATAACTGTGTAAAAGTAACTCATGACAAGTTTTTTAAATTCTATTATTTGAGGGTACTTTTTAAAGATTAATAAACAAAATAAAATTTACCAAACACACTAACTTATTATACCGACTTAAAAAAAATAAATAAATAAATAAACTACAAGCAGCCTTTATGTCAAAACGGGCCCTAATTGTGGCTTTTACGTATGATTTGAGTTTGATGTATCAAAATTAATGGTGTGAGTTGCCAGTTGGTGCATCATGCAAAGTACAAATACTTTAATTGTGTACCACTAGTACTGAACCTTCCCTTATAGGCTATCAATAATTACGTCCAACTGGGCTCGTCATTTATACTTAAACTCAAAACAAGTTTAAGGCCTCGTTCATTTCGTTGATTCGAGTTTAGAATTTGAGTTGAGATGTGATTTTATGTGAGAGCTTGTTACTGTAGCAAAAAAGTTAGATGTAATTGTTTGTGATAGCTTTTTACTGTAGAAAAACTCAAATTCTAAACTCGAATCAGCGAAGTGAACGGGACCTAAATTTAAATTATAATTTTATTTAAATTCATATTTTTTTTATAAAATTTAAGTTTAAATTTGAATTTAAATTTGAGTTTAGAGTTAAAATTCTCCATTTAACTCAAGTTCTGAAATTTAAACTCAAGTTAATGAATAATATTTTTTTATTCTTAAAAACGCCATAACATTTTCATTTTAATTCTGATTGAGATAATTTTTTTTCTATGCGTTCACAATAAAGAGACAAATAAAACTTCACCCATATACCCTATTAAAATTTTTCATCACCATTGAGTTTTTATTAAAATATTATCCAAATACAAATTTAAGTTTTAACCAACTCAAACACAAACTTAAATAGATTCTCAATTCAAACCATAACTCAAAATGTGCACGTCCAAACACAAACTCAAATTAGAGTCTCAACTCAAATCATACTCAAATACACATTATCTCAAATTAAGATTTGAATTCAAATCACCTTAACTTAAAAAATACAAATGAACAAGTCTTGTATATTCTCTTTTGTTGGAGATCCGGTGGCAACGAGCGAACTTATAAATATAAATATTGATCATCGGGCTATTTCGCTATCAGGAGAGAAAAAGGGCTGGCAATGGCGGAGAGAGAGGCCGGAGGGAGAGAGAGGGAGGAAGTGTAGAGAGAGAAAATGATATGTTAGAGAGAAAGAACGTGTGAGAAAAACAGATTTTAAGTGAGTGTTTTTTATCTTTTAAGATGTGTTCAAAATATCATAAAAAAATTCAAAGGGGTATTGTATAATTAAAAGGGTAAAAATCTTTGAACATTATACCTGAAGAGTAAAATCTATAATTCTTCACTGACGACTAACCCCATAACGGTGAAGAAAGTCCCTCGACAGTATTCATTTCTCAAAATGACGTCAGATTCCGCTAATTGGCGTCTAGTATTCTCTTAAAAAAATGTTTACAGACACCATTAGTAGTAAAAGAAGATAGACCACACTTGTAAGTCTCACACTGCTAAACCCACAAATTCTAAGCACCACCGCTCCTTATAGCATCTCTTGTGACCATATCTTAAATAAGTTCTTATATTCAGTTATCTTCCTAAATAGCTTGTATTAACCGGCAATACGTCAACACAATTGTCCATATATATAAATATATATATATATATATCTGACACTTGTGAGGATCATATCAATTCTTTAAACATCAATTCTTTTTTTTTCTGACATCTATAACAATATTCACATTTGGAATTCGTTCCAAAATAATTTTATTTTTTGTATGAAAATGAAAATGAAAATGTTTTCAATCTCAAACAGAAATCATTTTTAAAAATGCATTTGGTAGTTTTATCAAGAGATTATTTTCGGTATAAAAAACCTATTAATGTCTCTCTCTTTGTGCTCGAGAGAGGAAAAAACGAAAATAAAAAATGAAAAACGACTAAAAGTCATTTTTCATTTCTCTCTCATTTTACACTAAACCAAAAAATCGTTTTCATTTCCGTTTTTTTTCTTTATTGTGCCAAACGCCGTTTTGAAAACGTTTTTATTTTTTCTTTATCGAAAAACGTAAAAAATAAAAACGGAATCAATTCTAAACAAGGCCTAAAGGGCTTTATATGGCCAAACAAGTAGCTTAACATGTTCCCTGGCTAATATTTAAAGCCCTGTACAAGAATATATTCATAAGCAATGAATCAACTTTTCCACATGGGGGTATGACCTATTTTTTGAAAAATTGAGTTGACACTTGTGATATCCA
The DNA here is from genome assembly GCF_000414095.1 of Morus notabilis. NCBI lineage: Eukaryota > Viridiplantae > Streptophyta > Magnoliopsida > Rosales > Moraceae > Morus > Morus notabilis. Next base: position 18,700 of record NW_010366474.1, on the reverse strand, counting down.
TAACATTTTGGTAAATATTAGCGCGTGGTACACTTTGCAGGTAAATAACATGTATAAAATACAGAATCGTTTACGAAAAATAAATAAAATGGGGGATCTGTCGTTTTACATGACTCATGATCAATTAATATGGCTTTGAACACATGACACATACACCTACAGGCCAAAGCCACAAGTACTTAACCTGCCAAGAGAACCTTTTTTTACCATGGGAAAAATATGGAATACTATAGCTAATAAGGAAATATTATATGTTTGGGGTATAAGTACCCTAATCTCAAGATCTTTATGTATTTATATATATATATATATATATCTCTGTGTGTGTGTGTGTGTGTGTGTGTGTTATATTGTACAGACATTACTTTTCCAATTAGAAACTACAGTACTTTTTTTTTCTTTTTTGAGTTGCCTTCTTCGTCGGAACTAATTAATTCTGATATCCATTTTTTTAATAATATTTGAGTTGGGAGTTTAGTATAAAATGATCTTTTTGATGGGTGCTAATCTATTTTGAGATATACTTGATGAGTGAGTTTCATACCCGCGGATTTGGTACTTTGAACTTAGCATTTTTTTAGTTTTTGAGAATTTAGAGTCAAAATTACGCCTGTTTAATTTGGTTTATTATTTTTTTTAATAATATTTGAGTTGAGAGTTTAGTATAAAATGATCTTTTTAATGGATGCTAATCTAGTTGAGAGGTACTTGATGAGCGAGTTTCATACCCGCGGATTTGTTACTTTGAACTTAGCATTTTTTTAGTTTTTGAGAATTTCGAGTCAGAATTACGCTTGTTTAATTTGTGGTTATTTTGTAGGTTAGGATGAAGATGATGTTCAGGACGGAGTATTAGGTGTTTTGGAGATAAAAATGGCTTAGAAAGATCAAAACTGAGAAAAGATGAAAGCCGTGACGTCAACAAACCAAAGTGCAGCGCTAGAAGCAACAAAAATTGACGTTTTGGTAAAATTCCTAGTGCCGTGGCGCTCATGAAACATAGTCGCGGCGTCAGAAGAGGAAAAAAAGCGAAGTTGACTGTTGACTGAACAGTGAGCGTCGCGTATTGCTGCCCCGATTTGGGAGTCTTTGTGCAGGGCCTGGCGCCGTGGCACCAGACAATAAGCACAGCGGCGACTATCGCGACAGATTAGAATTTTTCAACATTTTTCATCTCGAAAAATCACAAACTTGCCCATACACACCAAAGCATAAAAATAGAACATTTAGAGCTTTTAGGAGGGTTCCTTTTCCATCAGATAATAGAAGAGAGAGACTATGGTACGATGAGGGAAAAGACGGCTCGCCCGGAAAAGGAATTTGGCTTCAATGTCACAATCAATTTTCTTCTTTTCTATTTTCTTATGTTTAAGAGAATAGTTAGGATGTTTGTATTTTTAGCATGTTCTAAATTTCTTATCTAAGCTACAATCTAGTGAGACCATGATGTTTTAAAATATTTTATCAATATTTGTTAAAGAATTATTTTCTTTAATTGAGTATTCATCATCATTCTTAATGCTTATGATTAACTGGTCATTAATTAGATGATTTATTTCATAATGAGACAGAAAGGAGAATTATGTTTTCTCGATCATTGTGTTGAATGTCATAGGTTGCATGTGAGATAGGAATATACTTGCATGATTTGTATATGGTAGTTATATATGAAAATCTACGAAACTTAAAGACTTTCTAATTGTTGTAATTCAAAGAGGAATATAGTGGGTTAGCAATTAAGGGAATTTTGGTATAACTCGGAAGGAAGCATCAAATAATGTAAGGATTTTTTATTGTCAATTAGGAGAATAATTTGAGACTGATTAGATAGATAATTTAAGGCATATTGGTTTGGTGAAATCAGAAACCCTAGAGCTTGTGATTATTGACTTTCTTCTCTTGTTAATTGCGTTCTATTTTGCTTTATTTTTCCTTGCATTAAAAGATTAAATGACAGTTAAGAGAATCGTCGTCTAATCGAGAGTCGTTAAATTATTGTACAATTTAATGACAGTTTTTATCCATCGTTAAATAGAACATTAGACGACGGTTTATATACAAAACCGTCATCTAAGATCTTCCCAAAATGATAATTTTAGCGGTTAGATTTCACATTTAACGACGATTTCTAAAAATGGCGGTTTCTTTAGAAACCGTCATTCAAAAATAATATATACATATATATATATATATAACGAAGGTTTTAGTTAAAAACTATCGTTATATCTGCCTTATAGACCAAAAAAATTTGTGTTGTTTTATTGCTTTTCTCACAGGTTAGCCTATTAATCCCGTGATTTATCTGCATTTTGGCCACACAATTAACACAAGTCACAAAACACAAAAAAATTAATATTACATATATACAAATCAAAATGTATACATAAATTAAATTATATGTCCCTTTACAATATGTTTTGTGTGCCTTTACAATATATGTCCCTTACAAAATGTGTCCATTTATTTATCACTTCTACCAAATGCTCATTAGTATATGCCTCTATATTTTTTAAATCATTAACATTGCCTCTCACTATATCGTGCATATACCGTAAGACGAAAAACCCGCATTCTTTGTTCCCCTCTTATGTCAAAATTTTCTGATAATGAATAAAAAATTTTAGTACATGAAAAATGATATATTCCTTAAGTTCGAGTAATTCAATGAACGAAATTATGAACATTTACCTTTGGGGTGAAAAATTGTGTGAACCCATCCGCATGGCATTCAAACTCGAGTCTTGTTTGCGCCTTTAACGTACTAATAAATGATAAGAATTAATTAATTAATTAGTAAAGAAAATAATATAAATTAGTAGTTCTAAAGTTATAAAGAATGCTAAATTTATAGGGCAATCATTCTTATGAAGTCTACGCGTACTTTCACCGTGAGGGGAACCAACCACACGACCTTATCTTGTGTGGGAGATATCACAACCAACATCCAATGTCCTCCTCCATTGTATGGCGAAAAGAAAGTGCATATGGCGTCCGATTGTAACAAAAATGTACAAATGGTGTTTGCCCGCCACTCTATATCTAGCTCCGCTTGGCCTGGAATGTAGGATGTGAGCATCAAAGACATGAAACCCCAATGTCCTAGGACATTCTCCTGATTGCACTCATGCCACAAGTGACTACATGAAAAATAAAAAAGTTAGTTATACATTTAATAACAAATAATAATTTATTGTGAAAAAGTAATAAGGATAGTTATATTACCACATGTAAGCCATGATACACACAAGACTAAGTTCTTGATAAGTGGCCATCCATTCAATATCATCGGTTGTAATGAAGATCTACATATTATGCACCTGAGTCATATCGAATGGAAAGGGAATGTGAATTGTTTCACCAATGCCCATCGATTGTCGCACATGAATCATTAAGACTTAAATTTTTGTGGGCAACCCTTGCAATTGCTCCAGCAGTGGTTGTGTTACTTCTCTGTCCCCAGCAGGTCTTTGTTTATTTTTTACTTTTTTTGTTTCGCAGCTTTTTTCTTCACCGGCTCCGGGGGATTCTCCATGGATTCGTTTCTGGTCATAGCTTTACTAACTTTACTCAAGGACCCTAGTTCAACCAAATTCCTAGGCCAGGCAACAAATCCTCCCAGAGCGTCACCCATAGTCGTGCTATCAAATGTAGGGATAGACAGAGGCGCGTCTCTCACATAAGTTGATTGAATAGAGACACGTACATTTCCCTCCCTAAGTGCAATACTGTGGACAACATCTATGGGGTGACTATCCAACCACACCATCCCCGTCGTAATAACTATAAAATTATTCTTCCCTTCTGTTGGAGTCAGAAGAATGCCCTTACAACCATCACCAAGGTTTGATGAGGAGGGCTATGCCGGTGGCGTAGCATTATGGACAATACAACTCTCCTTAACACTACGTCGTTGATCCACCATACAAGTTCTCATTCCCTCTCCTACAGGTGTTAGGATATGGCCTTAGGATGATTGCAATGTTTCCAATCAGGCCTTCATTATTACCACCCTCTTACGCAGCATTGTCAACTCCTCATCCCTTCTTAATCTGCCTATGGAATGAAAATAAGTCAACTTTTTGACAAATTGGGATTGCTCACGAACACGGCCTGAGTGTTTTGGGTTTCTCAATGATCTAATAAGCATATCATCAATCCCCTTAGATTAAACTTTTCTTGGGACTCTTCTTCGGCATATTGGTCCTACAAAATTTAGAATAAAAATATTATAAACTTCTTGGCATATTAACCATTGATCAAACAAATATTAAAAAGAAAAGTAATAACTCACAATTAATTTGTCTATCTCTTCGTATTCTAGAATTTTTTAAGTTCCATTCGGTTTTTTGCGGATGAATTGCCATAAAGTGGCTCGATCCGACTTCTTCGTAGTATTTTGCATTCGCATCTGCATTCAATTAGAAAGTATATTAAAGATTGTAATACAAACAAAAAGTAATTAATATCATTGTAAAAAGTAATTGAAGACTTACATAATCTTCCTCTTTTTTCCTATATCCCCCATGAGCATTCACATGCGGGTACTTGTATGATCCTCTTCTCTTAGATGCTTCTTAAGAAACGGCATGTCAATCGTCACTAAGTTTATACTCCACAAACTTCCTCCATTGCTCAGGGGTAATTGAAAGGTAGTTTCTAGCCACTTTCTTTGGGAGTTGAAAGACTTGAGACCATCATTTAAAGGCTTTGCAAATGTCGTGAATAGGATCGACCTAAAGTCCTGCGATATCTTCGCCGCACAAGTAAGCTCATATTTTTTTGCAGTCTCTAGAACTATGAAACTTTGAACCGAATCATGTCAAATTTGATTCACGTTATCTTTATTTTCTTTATGTCTCCAATCTTCAATTGTTATTGGCCCGTGTTCATGTGTCAAATCATCGACATAACTTTGTATCTCATTTTCTGCTTTTCTAATGGGGTTTTTTTTCATCAAATTGCACTTCTATTCTTTTTCTTTTATCCCTCATTTTGGCAACTCTACGCACTATGGTTGCCCCTCGTTTCCATCATCATCCGGGTCAAATTTTGTTCTTTCTCTAAGTTCATATTGATTTGCCCCATTAGAAGTGCATTCCTCCCTAAATGTGGTATTAAATTCTTCCTCAAACCAATCACGGCCCACCATATTACTAGAAATCAACATATAATCAACATATATAGATTTAGTTTCATTCTTAATCCTAAACTAAATAACTTAAACCTAACCTAATCAATATTGAATTAACATAACATAATCAATACATACAAAAAATGTACTAAATAACTTAAATTTAGATTTAGTTTCATTCTTAATCCTAACCTAACTAACTTAAAACTTCTTAAATCATATACAACAAATATTCACATTTACATTCAAATATTCAAATAATATTAGAAACACAAATATTTAGTTCTAATCCTAACAATCATATAATATTAAAAGAAAAAACCGACATCTAATAGCCTAACCTAATTGAAAATAATCGTCGTTTAATCTATAGTTATAAATTTTTAATCCAAAAAATATTATAACTTAAACTGACCAAAATGAAGACGGAGGTCACTGCTGGCGGTTCGGCAACGACGGTGGCGGCCGCTGGCGGAAGCTTGGTGGTTTGGCGAACACAGGTAATGACTGAATGAACTCCAAGCTTGTCTCTAAAGTAGCAAAATGGTAGTTTGGCTAATGGCTTAGTGAATATGTCAGAAATTTGTTGTGAAGATCGAATAAATCAAGTGAGTAAGGCTCTCATAGCAACTTTCTCACAAACAAAATGATAATAAATCTCAATGTGTTTGGTTCGCGCATGAAATACCGGATTGGCTGTCATATAAAGAGCGCTTCTGTTGTCACAAAGAAGTTGTGGTGGTTGGTGAAGATAAACACCTAAGTCGCGAAGTAGAAAAGTTATCCATGTTATTTCTGCTGCTGTAATTGCCATAGACCGATACTCGGCTTCCGAGCTTGAGCGGGACACCGTTGGTTATTTCTAAGTAAATGCAATATCCTGATGTGCTTCTTCGGGTTTCGGGGTTTCCTACCCAATCCGCATCACAAAATTCATAGAGCTTAAATGTACTTTGAGCCAAAAACTGAATCCCATAGTGCATAGTACCTTTGACATATCGTAGGATCCTTTTCACTACTTTCATGTCACCTTCTCTTGGATCTTGAAGATGTTGGCACACCTTGTTGACAGCGTGGACTATATCTGGCCTAGTATGAGTGAGATATTGAAGTGCACCGACTAGGCTTCGATACTCCTTAGGATCGATCTTTCTTGAGTCATTTGGGGTAGATTGGGGTTTAAGTGCCATGGGAGTGTTAAAGTGTGAGCTTTCAAGAAGTTTTGCTCGATCCAAGAGGTCTTTGGCATACGTGCTTTGTGACAGAGTGATGCCTCCTTCAAAGTGTCGTACTTCTATTCCAAGGAAGTAGTGGAGCTCGCCTAAATCTTTAAGAGCAAACTCTTTTCCCACTTGATTGATAAGATTTTGAATGAACACATCATCATTTCCTGTAATAATAATATCATCAACATAAATTAACATTAGCATGGTGATATTATTATTATGCATTGTGAATAAAGATGAATCAGCTTTACTACACTTGAAACCGATGTGAATCAAAAAATTAGATAATCAATCAAACCATGCTCTAGGGGCTTGTTTTAGCCCATAGAGCGACTTATTGAACTTGCAAACATGATTTGGGATTTTTGAATCTTGAAAACCAGGTGGTTGCTCCATATATATAGTTTCCTTTAGATGGCCATGGAGGAAAGCATTTTTAACATCTAACTGCCTTATTTTCCATTTTGAGGTGACCGCCACTGCAAGAACAAGTCTAATGGTAGTTGTTTTGATGACCGGACTAAATGTTTCTTCATAGTCAACTCCTTGCACTTGTGTGTAGCCTTAGGCAACAAGTCGTGCTTTGAATCGATCTATTTGCCCGTCTTCCTTAAGTTTAACCCTGTAAATCCATTTAGAACCAACAATGTTAGTATTAATAGGTCTAGCTACAAGAGTCCAAGTGTTATTATCATGAAGTGCTTTGATTTCTTCTTTCATGGCTTCAAACCAATGAGGCACTTTGAGAGCAATTCTGTAGTTCCGGGGCACATCCATCATTGTTGTTGTTGTGAGAGCTCGATGATATTTTTTCTCTCTAAGTTTTTGGACTTCAACTGCTAGTGTAGGATCTAATTGAGGATTTGCATCAAGTTTTCTTCGAGTGACCATTCCACTTTGCCAAGTTTGACCTGCACTTTGAGTATTATTTGTAATAGGGAAATCCACATCAATCAAGAGATTATTCGGAGTATCTTGAGAATGCAAACTTTCATTGATAGGGGAGTTGTTTGGCAAAACATTGTTATGTATGGTCTCAGCTGGTGATGATGTTGCCGACACGCCTGGAAGTGCCTGTATCGAGTTTGTTGGTGATGATGGCGCCAATACATCTAGAGTTTCCATTGGAGGAATCTCTGTTGACTCAAACGGCGTTGAGTTAGTTGCGGTTGGAGGTGTGGGTGCTGACTCAGTAACATTATCTTCGCAACATTGATTGAATCCTTGAGATATCTTTTCTTTCCCTTTTTCAATTGGGTCAAGATTTGCTTTCTCCATTGTAATTTTATCTTTTTCAATCCATGCGTCAGCTTCTGGATAGCTAACAAATTCTGTTTTTCCCTGCAAAACATTTTCCTTGTTAGGTGCGTATGGAAAAACACTTTCATCGAATACAACATGCATCAATATATAAACTCTATTTGTGGAAGGCTCAAGGCATCTGTATCCTTTGTGAATGGGACTATATCCCATGAAGATGCAAGGATATGTCTTCTTTGAAAATTTGTTCTTTCCATAATCCCTCAAGGAAAACACCTGCATCCAAATATTCTCAAACCACTATAGTCAGGATTGTGATTAAATAATTTGAAAAAAGGTGTTTCCATTTTTAAAGAAGTAGAGGGCATTCTGTTTATCAAATAAATGGCAGTTAAAAAAGCATCTACCCAATATTTGAGAGGTAGATTAGATTGAAAAAGTAAAGTTAAACCTGTGTCCACAATATGTCGATATTTTCTTTCTGCAACACCATTTTATTCAGGTATATTGGGACAAGAAAATTGGTGGTGAATACCACATTGAGTCAAATGTTTTTCAAATTCCAAAGAGGTAAATTCTCCCCCTCCATCACTTTGAAAAAAATTTTATTTTACGCTCAAAACGATTCTCCACTTGTTTTTGAAATTTGAGAAAACTTTCATAAAAATCTGACTTTTTCTTCAAAGGAAAAATCCAAGAATATCGAGTAAAATCATCAATGATAATGGCATAGTATTTAAAGCCTTGGCAAGATGAAATCGGGGCAGGTCCCCATAAATCACAATGCAATTTTTCAAGAGGAAATTTAGAAAAGTGATTTGATGAAGAAAAAGGAAGTTTGCAACTTTTTTCCATTTGACAACTAGCACAAATATTTTTGGTTTTATCCCAACTAGAAATGTCAATTAATTTTTTTGATTGCAAAGATTTTAAAAACTTTGAATGAGGATGTCCCATTCTTTGATGCCACACATTTTGAGAGGCACGGTTGATGGCTGTCAGTGCCTCTTGTTTAATTTCCTCAAGAGCGTACAAGCCTCCTTTCTTTTGTCCTCTTGCAATAATATTTCCCTGTTCATTCTCAACCACAAAATCATTAACAGAAAATTTTATACTGCAAGAATTGTCACTAGTTAATTGACCAACAGAAATAAGATTCTTTTTAATATCCGGAACTATTAAAACATTCTTGAGTTTCAAATCACCATGCCTTGTTTTGACGTTGCCTTCACCAATATGAGTGATATCTAATTTTTCTCCATTCCCAACATATAAGGACTCATTTCCCTTATAGTATGTGCATTGTGGCACCTGAATCAATATAAAGAGTTGGGTCATAGTCATCATAGATGTTCATTGCGGCTAGACCTTTCTTCAATGATGAGAACCTGTTTGCACATTTTAGAGCTGAATGGTTAGCCTTATTACAAATTTGACAGACAACTTTACCTTGATAAGTTTGTGTATTTGCAGGAGGACTTTGGGATAGTTTGTTTCCTTTTCACGTGCTACGGTAAGAGATGGAGAGAGAGACGGAGCGAGAGACGAAGAGAGAGAATGGCGGTGGCGGCGTCAAGAGAGACAGAGAGAGAGATTTTTGGGCAGTGGGTGGCGACAATATGTTCACGGGAAGAGAGAGAGATCGGCAAAGCTTTTGAGTTGGGTTTTGTCTCGAAATAAAAATAGATTCGAGGTTAAATTTCATTTTTGAGTTTCTGCACTCACATTAGACGACGGTTTTATAAGAAATTGTCATCTAATATTTTGTCAGCTTGTATGTGTTTTGGGTCAACACATTAGACGACGGTTTCTTGTAAAACTGTTGTCTAATAAGAGACGTTAAATATCAATTTTTTTGTAGTGTTAGTTTTCTTTAATTTGTTTTAATTTTTATCATCATCTTCAATCCAATTTCATTTAATTCAAATAAAGTTAGACTTAACACAATTTTGATACTTAATATCAATCAATCTTCATAGGACGATACTCGTATTTACGAACTTTATAACTTGATAATGATAACGTACACTTTACGTTAGTGAAAATTCATAATAATATATTAATAAAATCTGATATGATCAGTTATTCTCTCTCGTCTTTAATAAATAAAAAAATACAACATAATCTCAAGATCAAGTGTCATAATCTTTAATGTAAAGATTACGCATTTATTCAGATAAAAATTAGCGGAGATAAAGGCATCTAGCTTTTTCACGACTTGTCCAAATCACATGAAAGAAAAACAAAAGAAGGAATTATTTCCGGTACAATATTTTTCATTTCCTTGTGACAAGTTGCAAGGAGAATCGTTTAGATTAATTTTCAAATGCGCACGCACGTGTCTCTCATAAAAGATAACTAGAACACCTTTACAAAGATTCCCTGAATAGCCCTATAAATCGACATTGCTATCTTACATATCTTCCTACAAGTACTGATCAATAAGTAATTTCCTGTCGCAGTTTCATCAATTATTCAAAAACCCTTTCCATAGTTATCTCTCACTTCTTTTATTTTAGCCTACCATGGTCATACTAGTCCAAACTCCGGCCAACTTTTCGGTTAAGCCAATCAACCACAGAACAGTCGACAAAGTTCAGTACTGGAGTAAAGAGAAGCTAAAGGAAGCTTTGAAAAGTTACGACTTGAATGGAGATGGGAAACTTTCAAAGGAGGAAATCAAGCAAGCCTTCAAATATTTGGGATCAAACTGTGGCTCTTACAGAGCTTGGAAAGCTATGTCCCATGCAGATGCAGACGGTAGCGGCTACGTTGATCTTACTGATAAGGAGTTGGAAGAACTCGTTGATTATGCTTATAATATTGGGTATAAAATGCCTTCCAAATAATGCCCATCTTTTTTTCCTTACGTATCTTCTTTTTATTTGCTCGTAATTATATATAACTCCTTCCGTACGTACGTACGAACCTGCGTACGTAAATGTACTGTGTAGCTATGCTAGCTACTAGCTATTTTTAATATTTAAGTGCTATGTCAGATAATAAGCTTGTGCTATCTCGCTTTTATGTTTTCTTTCTTTTTTTTCTTTTTTTTTTTGGTTTGAAAAGGAAGGAGGGCGAGCGCTTATTATTTTGCAATCACTTTACCGAAGTAAATAAATTTTAATGCCCTAGTGCATGTGTTTAATGCAATTAATCAATTAAGCAACTAGCAAAAGTACTAGTTGGGAAGTCTTATTTTTTTTCTTGACGTTGATTATTCCTTCTAGTTTTTTTTTTTTTTTTTTTAAGTACGTGGAAGTTGTTCCTTGCAGAACTTATTTTTGGCGATAATTAGATCAGGATGATATATCTAGTTAGCTAGTACATATGCTCTTAATTTTGTACATAATTAAGGATAGGAATATTACTAGTACTAAAATACAAATTAATGTTTAGTGATTTTTTTAATAAAAAAGCGATCATACTCGTGTAAAGCAACCGACTTCAAATAAAATTGAATATATCGAAGTTTATGGATATCATTTATTTATTATTTATGGATAGTCTTACCGAAATCAGCATTATCATGTTGTTATTAATGGAACTAATTAAGCTAGAAGAATCAGTATCCTTGATGGCTTAATCTCCAAGACTTCATGGCCAGCAGTATGGACCTAAGAAAATTAAAAGTATTTTTTCTTCTTTTTCAAAGTTGATGACAATTATTCCTGTATCTCAGCCTTCAGGTGTGTGCTTAGAACTGTACGGATAGTATCAAGAGATCTGTAGGAAGTGTTCAGATTGAGAAATTCATCTTAATGGCACTTTACAAAATTTTTAAAACTAATAGTAATACAAAAGATAGAATTGCAACAATATTAATTACTTATAGCAATTATAAAAACATAAAAACATTTCCTAATTTCATTTATTTGATTGAAGAATGATTATCAAACGGAACAAAAGAGACAATGAACTAACGTGTTAGTGTGAAATGAATTCTCTAAACTAACTAACTATTTAGTTAATAATTGTAGTGGAAAAAAGCTAAATTCTAGTTAAATCATTAGCTATTTTAGCTAAAAATATGAAATAGCTAGTATGGTTAGAGTTCTTATAAAGTGATTAAGAAATTAGTAAAGAGTTTGATTAGCCAAAAAAGAAAAAAAAAGTAGCAAACTTTGATTTCTCGTCCCTAAAAAAAACATTCCCTTTTTCATGGATGGACCATGATCGACGTATAAAATTTACCCAGGACGCCTAAGATATCTACCCTTTATTATGTCTCTATTCGCATAACGGTCCACCTATCAATTATTCTCTTTATTCTTCTCTTTCGTTTTTCTTGAAGAATCGGCATCATTATTACTTTCCCCCACACAAAAAAAAAAAAAGAAAAAAGAAACACACACACACTCCACTACTTTAAAAATCCATCGTGATCCGAACAAAGTGGACATAGCTATCAATAGCGTCCGGCCATTTATTTGGGAAAGAAGGCGCAGCGAAAAGATTATGTAATTTTTTTTTTCTCTTTTGGGGAAACACATATTGTAATTTCCATAACAATGAATGGCCAAAAAGATTAGGGAATTTCACGCTACTACAAGAAAATGTCATTTTCTGCAGACCTCGCCGCTCATAATTCATTCAACGAACGGCACGTGGTGTAAGTTTAGAGTGCGTTATCAAACCGTAAAAGAATGTAACGGAAACGTAATGAAACTAGAAAATAAAGTAAAATAATAGAATTAAGGGTCATTTATTCTTTTCAAATATTTACTTGACTATTATATGGTGTAATGAGAAACAATGTCATTTCTTTTTTTATATTTACTAAAATTAGAAATAACAATGTTATAAATGTAATCACTAAAATGTCTTTTTATACAATTTGATGATTATTAATTATATAGTAATTCATTAAGGATAGATAAGTAAATTTAACATTCATTCCTTTTGACAAGAAATCAATACAGAGCAAGAATTGGCATTCTCTTTTCTCATTCTCTATGTTGTTTGGGGCTCACTAAAATCTCTATTACTAATTTTGTAACACATTATTAAATGTGAAAGAGAATCACTCTTCACTTTCTCTTTCCTTTTGATGCAAAGTAAACATGTCGTTAAAGTGCATTTATTTAGGGAGAAAGGAAAAGAATAGAATGAAAAAGAATGTAAATCTGAAGTTTGGTTTGTTTTATAATCAAGAAAAGTCATTCACCAAAATTGTTGGATCATCATTCCTCCTGTCTGTAGATTCGTCGTCGTCGCTCCTCCGACAACTATACTCGCCAAACCGTCGCCTTCTCTCAGCATCCTTACCCAATCTATCCTCCTTGCCTAGACCCGCCATCCAACAAAAATATCAAGATCTAGATCTAGAAGATTGATCTGAAAAAATCATTTTATACATCTAAAGATGAGGACAAGTCTCTCTAGCACCATTAAATATGTCATTCTATCTCCTCTTCAGAAAGCTATTGAACATCGCTCGACAGCTTTCTAATGATGGCGAGCTTCGGTCACTGCAACGCCGAAGGGTGCTGACGATTCTGGTGGGAGTGGAGCTATTGCGCAATGCCGATAGTAGTGTAGATTTATGGGTACTCCTGCTACATATTGTCATCCATGACGGTTTTTTTTTTTATTTTTTCTTTTATTGGTGTTTCACTGGCGTTTGTGTATAAACGACAGGATCGAAGTTTTTTATTTTCCTTTTTAAATTTGTTTTTTTAAGAAAAAAGAAGACTTTGACTATTGATTATTTTATATTACTTTTTAAAGAGTAAATTAGTCAAAATAAAAATAATGATGATCCATTTTAAATTTTAACCAAACAAATAAATTAATTTTTATTTTCATTCTATTTTATTACCATTATCATTCCTATTTTCATTATTATTCGGTTTTTATTATTATTCCGTCACCTTTAGAGGCTAGACAGAGCCAATTAACATGTTTGCGTTTAATATTGTTGTCGTCTTAAGGAAAAAGCGACATGCCGTTCGCATTTTTACAACTTCCTTTCTTTATCACAAGGACACCTAGTTGTTCCTTTTAAAGGCTCCTGTTATCTGTAATAATCAACGTGCCTCCCTCTCCCTAAGTTTCTTGTCGTTTTCTACTTAGACCACATATCCACTTATTGCTTATAGCGTTTACTTGGAAAGTAATTGTGGTGGATCTGCGCGGATTTTGTGTTCTATGTGTTTTTCTCAAAAAAAATAAAAAATAAAAAATTAAACATTAATTTAACGTTTACATACAGGCAAAAAAAAAAAAAAAAACATGTGACTTCCTACCCTTACTGACATATTCTCCTGTCCTTGGATCGCATGGCCCATATATATACAAATCAGAAATTGGTCTGTTTTTGAAGCACTCGACCAAACAAAAATACAAGCAAAACGAACAACAACTGATCTTCTTTCTGAGACTTTGTATTAGCTGATTATTTTCACTTCTATAGTTGCAGATCAGCTCGTGTTGTACAAAATTGAACGTTTGTATATATAGCCTTGGCCGCTTCTGATCTGAACCCTGAATAAATGCCACCAAAACGTTATTATACTACTGCACTTTTGTAATCTTATTATTGTATCAACTTTAAGTTTAAGATAACTGGATTTCTTACATTTTCTCCCATTCCCTAATTTGTTTTCAGCTCCAAATTTTATAACTGAATTCTGACTAATCAGTAAAAAAGTTCCAAAGTTAAAATCAGGACTTACGAGAACGATTTTATAATAGCTGCGCGACGGCGTTCCTGCATTTTGATGAAGCTGAAGCACTCGAGCTTCTTTGAAGGCTTTAAACATCAATTATTGGCGGCGGAAGTTTCCAGAAATTCCATGAATTGAAGTCCTCCTGTCAATTAAATTAAGACTTAGAACATGGGCCAAAAGAAATCCCCTCAAGATTAATGGAAGGGAATATTAATATTTGAAAAACTGTCCCAGAACATAACAGGGCTGCAGAAGCCGGACCTGCTCAAATGATGTCGCCAGTGGAAACATATCGTTAACAAGAGCGTGAAGGGATTTGTATGATTTCGTGTCGAGACGGCGGTTTACAGCAACCTCTCCCTACAAGCTTAAAATGTTAGAATAGAAAGATGAGACAAATCTTTACAATTATGATACTAGTATGAAGGGTCTTTTTACCTTTGGATTGACGATGAAGATTTTTCCTTTTGGTAATCCAACCTTAAGGTAGCTGATTTCATCAGTATCCCTATTTCCAAAACCAGCATAGAAAGGATTGCAATCAGGAGGAAACAATGACCTGATCTCCTGGAAGAAAAAAAAATTGCAGAGATGAAGTTATCAGCCAAAATAAAAATAAAAAAAAAATAAAAAACAGAGAGAGAGAGAGAATAAAAAAACCAAATATTATTAGGAGTCCATAAATAAGATTATGGTGCTGAAAGAAAGAAATGAATCTGTCAAGATAAAGATAATCAGAAACTAACCTCTAAGCATGAAATCTTGAACTCATGAGGAGCCCTCCTGATAACTGAGGAAAAAAGAGCATTTCTTAGTCCAGGCATTGTTCATACAAAATATTCAAATTATTTAAATGTGAATTATATAAAGTAACTGCAAAAGCATTCATGCAAGAATTATATGTGAACTTAATTCAGGTGAGTTGTAATAACCAGAGAATATATATGCTTCTGCAGACAGTAACATTTGGTACTAAGAAAAGATATCAATCAAAAACTTTCAAAGAATTGCCTCTCTTCTTGTTTGAGAACAAGGAAGATGATAAACCTGAAGAGAAATGTTAACAAATAAAAACCGAAATCTATCAATAAGAATTCTCAGGGCTCTTCCTGATAGAAGAAAAACACAATTTCATATGTCCGCCTCAGAACAACGTTTGGCTGTAAGAAGAATACCGAAATGGAATTTCTCATTCTTTGCATGGACTCTACATAGAAGACGGTTGTTTGAAAAGCTTACAAGGTCAAAAATAATAAATAACACAAGGAGAATAGTACTATTCCATCCGTTTTCATTCCAAAAATTTTAAACTGATATGAAAGAAACCATGAAGTTGTGAAAGCACAATGCAAAAGCAATAACAATAATACTTACCTTCTCGATAAAGAGAAGGAAACAGCCCATCAGGGGAAATAACTACAGGCCCATCCGGTAAAGCCTTTCCATCCTGAAAATGTGGAACAAAATTATTGAAAAGAACTTGTCCGGTTTTCTCAAATTTCATGTCTTAAATTAAAACAAAGAATAGTTGACAAATATGTTCTTTTCCCTCACCTGCTTAAGGTTGAACAGAAATTGCCTTGTGAGGTAGGCCTGTGAAATTGCACGAGCGCTAAGAAAAAGCAATTGATATCCATTTTCCTGAAACCCGTGAAAATAACTTACTGGTTCTTGCTAGTCATCAATTATAGTGTGGAGAAAAGATAAAATATTTGGGTTATAAACAACCAAACAAGGAAATAATACTGGCATCACTATACACCATATGACAGAATAAGTAGGCTAATAAGCAAATTCCAAATAAAATTAGTTGGTTGAGGACGAGACCGACCTATGAGATGGTCTAAAGCCAAACCCATCAAAGTTTCTACATGTGCTGTAATGAAGGAACAAAATCTTGAAATCTCAAAACAAACCTTAATGGCTGAAAACAAATGTGCAACACCTAAATGTGACCAATCTACTCCAACCAGGGGCATAAATTGACCCAGAACATCAGATCTGTAACACCAGCGAAAACATGGGGATCAGACAATTCAAGAAAAATCTTGGAATTTATACAATGAAAGCTTAAAAAGTAGGTCATAAAGAAAAGTAAAGAGAAAGTATTGGAAACAACTAAGAACTCCATTCTAGCAGCATTTATATGTTCCATGAAATATCTCAAAAAGAAATGCAATATAGAAAGCTTAAACCATTCTGTTTTAGAACACAATGTATTAAAAGTTCCAGTCAAATTAGAAAGACAGAGAAACAGAATTACCTAGTTATTGTTCCATCAACATCTGAGATTACTATTTTAGTGTTCCATTTCCACAGATAAATTCTGGCATCAACCTATTGAACAATACAATTATGTGCAAGTGCTCGGCCAAAAAAAGTATACAAATAACACGAAATGGAGAGGAGATTTTAAGTAAGAAAAATTTGGCAAGAGAGAAGACCAAAAAATAACAAAAAGAAAAAATTAAAAAAAAAAAACCTGTTGTTTCCCCAACATGGGAGTCAAGAATGTAAAGGTTATG
Source organism: Morus notabilis (assembly GCF_000414095.1). Taxonomy (NCBI): domain Eukaryota; kingdom Viridiplantae; phylum Streptophyta; class Magnoliopsida; order Rosales; family Moraceae; genus Morus; species Morus notabilis. Next base: position 1,887 of record NW_010366474.1, on the reverse strand, counting down.
GTATTCCTTCCTTCGTTCAGATTCAGAGATGCCAGCTGTTCAGATGTTGGACAAAGGACCCTTACCATTTTCTTTACCGCCTTGCTTTCAAGCATATTTTTACCTTCAATCACGCCCATCTTGATCTCTGAAGCATTTACAACGTCTGAAGTTGTGACATCAGATAGAACTGATTGCATGGCCTTCCGTGATCTCGAGCGCCTGAAGGAGAAAGGCCACAGTCTCCAGTTTCCACTTGGAGAAATACTTTCTTTTGATGGATCTCCTGTAATAGTTTTCTCAACCTGGTTAACAGCCATCGTGCCTTTTGGTTCTAGTATTTGTGCACCTCCAAATGAAACCATTCCTTAAACAATAGGAGCAGCCGCATCCCATGGAAAATATAAACCGTTAATTCTCACAACAAACCTATCATCTTTCACAAACCTCGGGCCTAGGGAAGTAAATTTCTCAAGCTCCAGTTTTTCGGCGTCAAATGCTTGAGAAGGGGCATCAGGCCCCAACCCTTTGTAAAACAAGTGTTTGCAAAGAGAAATTTCTGCAAATAACACAATTTGTTTTCCTACAGCTTCCTAAACCCAAAGAATAATGAAGCTATTCCATTTAGCTTGCCATGTCAAATACAACTTGAAACTAACAACAAAAATAATCCAAAAAAAAAAGTGAGCTAATTGGTAAATGGTTCCAAACACAGGGTGGGAATATATCATTTCTAGGGTGAGTACAATAACGTCAACTTGTCCACAAAAGAAACAAAATTTGGAAGCGCCACATCTAATCACTCTTGAAATGTGAGAGAATATTAAGTAAAAATAGCGACAATGTCTTACCAATTGCAGGATTGAAAGGAATGTCTTTGAGCTCCCCAGTTACCAGGGCATCCTTGATATCTAGCAGCTCTGCCGCGAATTGGTGCTCTTCATTTCCGTCTGCTATTATAGAGCTCAAATTATCTTTGCTTTGCATTGTCCACTTCAGGGGTTCGGAATTTGAATCCAGTGAATGGCTTAACCAATGATCATCATGTCCACCAAAACCATCAATCTGAGACCAAATAATAGGCAATGATTCTGCCATCCGCCCAACTTCCTTGATAGCGGCCTTATGACTTCTAGTAATACCTATGGGACTTGATGCTACCCTCATATTTCCTGTCGAGTTCTTCGAATCAGGTGATTGATTATCTTCAACAAATTTTTCCGGTGGTGAGTGTGATTGATCGGTATCCAGCTCTTCAGTGCCATCTGGGCTGCATGAGGGGAAATTTTCTATATCTATATATCCCGGAAATCCTGATTCCATTATCTGGATTTCACTGCTTTTAACTTCGTCAAAGACACCAAAAAGAAGTTGTTCTGCCTCTAGACTAACTGATGGCAGTATATTTATTGCTTCTGTTCTTTCGGACTCAGAAGAAGGTGAACCTTCAACCTTCATATTTTCCTCATCGTCAAATTGGCGAAATGAGTTAGTGAAACTGGAAATGGTGCAGAGATTCTGTGGCTCAACTTCTTCACCTGAACCACTTGTTGGGTTCGTGTGAATGATTTGAGCATAGGATTCTGGCGCTATTAATGGCTCAGTGCAATAACATAAATGATTTGTTTGCTCTGAGGAACCATTAGGCACCCCCACCGTTGGCACCTCCAGTTGAAAATCTTCCAAGTGTTGTTCAATAACTGTATCCTGATGAAAATCTCTGTATACCTCAGTCTCAATAAAAAAAGTCAAAACTAATACTAATTGAAAAAACAATTTTAGCTAAATTTGTAATCAAGTTATGCAAAAAGTATCTCTAATCCATTAAGTAAGTCAATGCAATCATTGCTCAAATGATTTTTCCTAACATAACAGGTCCTAATAGAGATATTACCTTAGAGAGCGGTT
>NW_010366473.1:0-504 GCF_000414095.1 Morus notabilis | reverse complement strand
CATGTTCGGTGGCCAAGCCGCTGAAAAATGTCGGGAAGCCCTAAGTAACGTCATTAACTACAGACAGAAGGCTGGGTCTTTCATAAAGGAACATATGCTGAAGGTGATGGGCTAGTTGGCTGACACTCAGTCCAATGGGGCCGACATCGATGTTGATTCTCAATTGACCATGATCTTTGAGACTTTGTCAAAGGAGTATATTCCGTTTAGAGCAACGTTCAATTTGAGCGCTAGACAGAATATAACCCTGACAGAGTTGATGCAAGAACTCTAAAAGTTCGAGCGGATGATCAAGGGGTCGACTATTGTGGAGGCCAATTTTGCTGAGGCATCTTCCTCCAAACTCTCTCCAGGGAATGGAAAGAAGAAGCGAGTATCTAAGAAGGAGAGTTCTTCAGTTCCGCCAAACAAGGGCAAGAACAAGAAGACGAAGAACCCGAACAAGCTTAAGTGCTTTGCGGGAAGGTGGGGCACATGAAGAAGAATTGTAAAGACTACCTAGCC
>NW_010366472.1:0-524 GCF_000414095.1 Morus notabilis | reverse complement strand
ACACCAAAAGTTTTTGCCGAAAACGTGGTAGCTGTAGATCGCGAAGAGATACAACTGCCACGGGAATGGCGACATCTTTTGGTGTCATAACGGGGCCCTTCATCCGTCATCTCGAAGCTCTCTTCGTGCTCTACAACTGCCACGGGAACGGGGATAACCTTTGGTGTCGTAAAGGGGCAGGCCCTTCAGACGTTATATCGAAGCTCTCATCCCGATCTACCACTGGCACAGGAATTTTATGTCGTAACGGGTCCCATATTCTGTCAGAACAAAGCTCCCTTCCCCCTCTACAACCACCACAAATTTAGCGACCACTTTTTGTGTCGTAACGGCCCATTAGAGGTTATATCGAAGCTCTCTTCGCGCTCTACCACCGCCACCAGAATGGCGACAACGTTTGGTGTCGAAACGGGGCCCATCAGCCGTTAGATCGAAGCTTTCTTCGCGCTCTACAACCGCCCCACGAAGGGCTATTAATGTTGGTGTCGTAACGGGGCCCATCATCCGTCATATCGAAGCTCTCT
>NW_010366471.1:0-512 GCF_000414095.1 Morus notabilis | reverse complement strand
CACGGGAACGGCAACAACTTTTGATGTTGTAACAGGTCCAATAATCCGTCCGATCAAAGCTCTGTTCCCCCTCTACAACCGCCACGACTTTAGCGACAACTTTTTGTGTCGTAACGAGGTCGGCCCATCAGAGGCTATATCGAAGCTCTCTTCGCGCTCTACCACCGCCACTAGAATGGCGACAATGTTTGGTGTCGAAACCGGGCCCATCAGCCGTTAGATCGAAGCTATCTTCGTGCTCTACAACCGCCCCGGGAAGGCTGACAAATGTTGGTGTCGTAACGGGGCCCATCAACCGTTAGATTAAAGAAGCTCTCTTCATGATCTACGAATGGCACGGGAACGACGACAACTTTTGGTGTCATAATGGGGCCCATCAGCCGTTAGATCGAACATCTCTTCTTGATCTACAGCTGCCACGTTTTCGGCAAAACATTTGGTGTCCTAACTGGGTCCATCGAGAGTTAGATCGAAGTTCTCTTCGCGCCCTACAATCGCCACGGGAACGGCGA
>NW_010366470.1:0-1872 GCF_000414095.1 Morus notabilis | reverse complement strand
TTAAAATTCAATGGGTAAAAAGTGGAAATTTTTAAAATTTGAGAGTTAAATTAGAAATGACTCCAAAGTTTAGGGCACACACCACTGATTACATTAATCCTTCATTATTTTAAGAATTTTTAAAAAAAAAAAAAAAAAACTCCTTAATATTTTTCAAAATTAGGAAAGTAATTCCCCAAATTGTTAATTTCTTTAAAATACCAAGATGCATGATAAGTTTATCTTCACAAATTGGGTTCTTCACACCTATTTTTAACCATATTAGGGAGTAATTCTCATATTTAATTATAATTGAATCTCACATCACAAGGGAAGTTTTTAAGGAACTGATTGATTACAGTTGAGAAATTACTTTTGTAGTTTCTGAAAATATAAGGGTTGAACATCAAATTCTAATAGAAGGCTAAACTAATCTAAAAGAAGGTTGTTTCGTGATTTTTTTTTTTTTTTTTTTTTTATTTGAAAGAAATGGGTTTCCTTAAAATTTTTTAAGAAATAAAAATGTATGCGCAGTATATATTATCACATGTAAAACCTTATTCTTAATGCAAACAATTAGTACGTTATTTTAAATTCTGAAGGATATATTTTCCAAAAAACGACAGTGGTCTATATTTTTGCTTCTATTTCTTTTTTCACTTCAAATTGTTACAAAGAAAAATAAATTTTAGCAAAAAGAGAAGTTTTTTTTTTTTTTTTTATTTCTTTTTTCACTTCAAACTGTTACAAAGAAAAATAAATTATTTTAGCAAAAAGAGAAGAATATATTCGAAGAAGAAGAAGAAGAAGAAATTATATACTTATTGCAACCGGTGAAGTTGGCACCTTTGACACATTGGCCTCTCCATTTAGCTGGGGCAGGCCCATAACCTTCATCACTAAAACTAGGACAATCCATCCAAATTCCTGATTACACATATAATTCACAAATAAAATGTAACGCATTTTTCATTCTGGGTATGAATGAAAGTCGCATCGTATAAATAACTAACTAGCTATATGATATATCACATTCAATCACAAATGTGTTTGGTATTAATTTTTCGTCAACCTACGCCAGTACGTGAGAACTGGTTCAAATATTTAGGTTTGTGAATATGTATGTGTGTTCACAAGAATTCGAACCTTATTAATTCTTATATAAAGTGAAAACTATAAATTAACCCCACACCATATAAAAAATAATAATAAAGTACAATAAAATTCACCTACCTGAATCCAACACACCCACTATAATGTTGCTTTCTGTACTTAGGTTCCTTTTCTTTGTCGTTTCGGACAACCCTAGGAAATCCCATGATCTTGTCGTGTGGAGTTGGCGCCTTGTGCTTGGAAACACAGATATAACACCATGTTCATCTGCAATTCATTCAATATATATGCTGATCTTTAAGATCAAAATTTTCTTATAATAATTAGTCTAAAATAATCACTGGTAATTTGGATTCAACTTTGTTTATTTTATCTTTCTGTACCGGATAGTCTTTTCACTTCGTCTGGCAACAACTTAGCTGCAAATCCATTGAAGCTCTTTCCATAACTATGAATTTTGGATTCTCTAGCTAATTTCTGACTGTGACAAAAAAAAAAAAGAAAGAAGCAAAAATTAAAGGGTAAATTAGAAAATTGTGAGATTAATTAATGCTATCTTTAGGATTATAATTAAATGTTACTTATAGAAGTTATTGGTAGAAAATTACTCTCCAATTGCTGATGAAAGCAGGTTATTGTGGCTTTGAATTAGTGAAGTGATCTGAGCTCCGGCCTGAAGTTCTCCCATGTACACAATATAGGACTGTATAGTTCGTCATAGCCCAATACCACAAAATTTGTTAATCACCATTAATATCCAGCAAAAACAAAAAAAAAAAA
>NW_010366469.1:0-857 GCF_000414095.1 Morus notabilis | reverse complement strand
GGGGTTCAGTGTTCCGGGTTTAGGGATTGGGATTTAGGGTTTAGGGTTTAGGTTTTGGGGTTTAGGGTTTAGGGTTTTTCATTTCAGCTTTAGGGTTTAGGGTCTAGGGTTTATGGTCTAGGGTTAGGGACTGGGGTTTAGGTTATGGGGTTTAGGGTCTGGGGTTTGGGGTTTGGGGTTTGGGGTTTGGGGTTTGGGGTTTGGGGTTTGGGGTTTGGGGTTTGGGGTTTGGGGTTTGGGGTTTGGGGTTTGGGGTTTGGGGTTTGGGGTTTGGGGTTTGGGGTTTGGGGTTTGGGGTTTGGGGTTTGGGGTTTGGGGTTTGGGGTTTGGGGTTTGGGGTTTGGGGTTTGGGGTTTGGGGTTCACGGTTCAGGGTTCAGGGTTCAGGGCTCAGGGTTCAGGCCTTAGGTCTTAGGCCTTAGGGTTCAGGGTTTAGGGTTGAGGGTTTACGGATTAGGGTTTGGGGTTTGGGGTTCAAAGTTCAGGGTTCAGGGTTCAAAGTTCAGGGTTCAGGGTTCGGTTGTCGGGGTTCAGGGTTCGGGATTCATGGTTCACAGTTCAGGGTTCAAGGTTCGTGGTTCAGGGTTCAGGGTTTAGGGTTCACGGTTCATGGTTCACGGTTCAAGGCACAGTGTTCAGGGTTCAGTGTTCTGGGTTTAAGGTTCAGCATTCTTGGTTCAGGGTTGGGGGTTTAAGGGGTTTAGGGTTTAGGGTTCGGGGTTTGGGGTTTGGGGTTTGGGGTTTTGGGTTTTGGGTTCGGGGTTCGAGGTTCAGGGGTCAGGGTTCGGGGTTCGAGGTTCGGGGTTCAATGTTTTGGGTTTAGGGTTTAGGGTTTAGGGTTTAGGGTTTGGGGTTTGG
>NW_010366468.1:0-22779 GCF_000414095.1 Morus notabilis | reverse complement strand
AGAATATCTTCAAGACATTCTTTACATGTGATTTGACAACAGAATCAGCTAGAAAAGAAAAAAAATCAACTGCTCTAGCTAGAAGAATTAATGAGGAAAAAGGTTAACGGTTGACTTAGGCCGCAAGATACCGTCTCACTGGACGAAATTGATTGTTTTCCATGTAAGGAAACTATATCTCCAACAATCAAACAATAAAGAGACTAGATCAACTCAAAATGGGCAAGAAACCATGATTGACTGGTCGATTATGGACATAACCAGTTAATGAAAGTCATGTAGTGCCCAAAAAGGAAGGAAATATCACGAATTGAAGGACTTATCATGCAGAGAATCAGGAAACAACTCGTGGAGCCTCATCAACTATGAATACAAGGCATTTGGATATAGTTCGGCATGCTTCCACGGCACATAAAAGCGTTCATGCTCATTTCTAGAAGACATTTTCATTTCTTACTGTATTTTCGAGTATATATATATCTCTCTCATCCCGTTTTTGAATGACTCATTGTAACGCTTTTTCAGCAGTCATAGTGAAACCACCAGAGCCCTACAGTGGACGTACCCTGCGTTATCAAGGGAACCACTATAAATGTTGTCTTTTTACTGCTTTTCATTTATTTTCGTGTTTATTAACGCTCTCGTTCTCACAGCAGATCAATTCCATTAATCGACGACTCCTAACTCGCTCACTGGTCATTGATTTCTCTAATTGTAAATTTTACCTTATATAGTTACGTTTACATCGATGGTTACTACTAAATATAGAAATCAAATAACGTGGCATGATAATTATATACTCGCACGCACTCATTGCTTGCAAAGAACTAATTAACAATTCTAACTATATACCAAAATGTATTATATATCCACTAATATATTGATACAACTTTGGGTCTACAACTTAATAGTACCCATATATAATATATATATTTTCTATACACCTATTTACTATACTTTTTTCTTATTTTTATTTTGTCATGGTAGATAGTACAGATTTACTATTCTTTTGGTACTAAATCGTTTACTTTATAGATTATTATTCCGACATTGATTAGTTCCTCCCATAACATTAAAATGGACAATTGTTCATAAAATAGATTAATGAACGGGTAATTCTATGGTAGGGGATAATTATCAAAATAAAAAATTTCTATGGTAGGGGATGGCTACTTTTTCCTATCAATAGGGAACAATCCTAGGGTCAAATTAAATCTCAATGGAGATTTAGAGGACTTAATATAAACCTTGTCGTATTGTATTATAAAATGCTTTTAATTTAAATAATAAAAAATATACCCTTTTTCCTCTGAAAAAAAAAAAAAAAAAAACTTTTTCCGCTTCTTGCCTGCCGAGACGATCCCAGATCTCGTACGACCTCAACCTCGCAAGAAAGTCTAAAGGGAGGGAAAATCCGATTTCCCCAATAGAACGACATATAGCTCAAAGTAATAATATTCCCAGATCTTCAAGAGAGGGATGCAGTAAAAAATGAGCTTAAAGTCCTAGATATATGAAGTACCCATTGTTGGATCTTTGAATTCTTATTCCACATTTCAGGAATCATTACATTAAATTATTAAAAAAATAGGTTAGAATAAAAACCTGTCTTCATTGGTGCAACCTTAATCTCCAGTAAAAATCTCTAAGATAACGAGCACGTTGAGCTATTGTCTTTCTCAGTCAAATCACCACATTCTTGAATGAAGTGTTTTCTCTCTAGATGGAGAAGAAGGAAAACGACCGAATGATTTGACATATAAGGGACCATAACCTAAGTTTCTTTATATACTGTCCCATTAAGCTCCCACTAAACCTAATTGGGTCAATAATGAGTATTCGCCAATTTAGCTCATACCCAGTTAGGAGACTATTGGGCTCTCTACAATTAGACCACTTAATTAGCTTAATTAATTAAATAACGTTAATATAATTGTTATAAATATGTGGCCCATAATTATTATTAGGAAATATAATTTCTTAACAATCTCCCACTTAGGCTACATATGATTCATGACACAATTATATCATACATTATTCCTTAGGCGTGCAACTATATGCTATTTATCGTTAGTTTTCACTTACGGTACAATCTGATCCATCTCTTATATTAGCATGAGATCATGGCGGCTTTTGTCAGTATCAAAATGCAACTAAACGTTCCATGGTCACCATACCAACATATTCAATGACATAGATCGAGTATGGATGAGTGGCATGCAAATTACATCTAATGTGATCTCCAACATACCTATTTCTAATTGGTCCTGCTTTATTCTTTATGAGATCAATCTGTAATTTTCAAAACATAATGCAAAATTGCAAATAGAAAATTAACACATTCAGAGGGAAAAACTATAAAACTATAAATCCATCTCATTATTCTGCAGAAAATAAACAAATAAATGTTTATGTCATAGAACATCAAAAATCAACTCCCATTAAACCATAGTATCATCAAACAAAATAACACCTCTATGAGCAGTGTGCTCGTGAAAGGTCTTGGGCTTTAAGCCCTTGGTTAGCGGATCTGTAAGCATGGAGTTTGTCCCTATGTGTTCTATCGAAATCTGACCCTTCTAAACTCTTTCTTTAACAACTAGAAACTTGATATCAATATGATTTGATTTCATAGAGCTTATGTTATTATTAGAATACAGCACTGCCGATTTTGTCACAGAATATCTTTAATGGTATTTTAATACCATTAAGCACACACAGTCTCGTGACAAAGTTTTGCAGCCACATCCCATGATTAGATGCCTCATAATAGGCTATGAACTCTGCAGCCATGGTAGAAGAAGCTATGAGTGTCTGCTTGGCACTCTTTCAAGAAATAGCTCCTCCTGCCAACATGTAAACATAGCCTGACGTGGATTGCTTACTGTCTTGGCATCCAGCAAAATCAGAATTAGTATACCCGATGATCTCTAAACTGTCTGATCTCCGATAGGTAGGCATGTAATCCTCTGTTCTCTTTAAATAGTGCATAACCAGTTTGGCTGCTTTTCAATGATCCACTCCTGGATTACTTAAGTATCTACCCAATACTCCCACTATAAATGCTATGTCGAGGCGAGTACAAACTTGAGCATGCATTAGACTTCCTATTGCTGATGCATAAGGAATCTTTTCCATTTACTTTATCTCATGTTCATTCTTAGGGCATTGATTGAGACTAAACTTGTCTACTACGGGCGTATCTCCTGATGTACAATTCTTCATGCCAAATCTGTGGAGAACCTTTTTGATATAGCCCTTTTGTGATAACCCAAGGATACCTCGAGACCAATCTCGTAGTATCTGTATTCCTAATACAAAATAGGCGTCACCAAGATCCTTCATCTCAAAATTCTTAGTGAGAAATTTCTTAGTTTCGTGTAATAAGCCTATATTGCTGCTGGCAAGTAATATGTCATCGACATATAAAATCAGGAAGATGAATTTACTCTCACTAAACTTGTGATATACACAATCATCGAACACATTCACCTCAAAACCATAAGAGGTGATAACTTGATGAAACTTGTGATACCATTGACGGGAATCTTGTTTGAGACCATAGATGGACTTCTTTAACTTGCAGGCCATAGACTTTGAATCTCCAAATACAAAGTTTTTTTGGCTGGACCAAATAAATTGTCTCATCAATGTCGCCATTAAGAAACGTTGTCTTAACATCCATCTGATGTAGCTCTAAGTCTAAATGAGCCACAAGTTCCATAACTGTCCTAAAAGAGTCTTTCGAAGAAACTGAAGAGAAAGTCTCTTCGTAGTCTTTGCCTTCCTTCTGAGTGAATCCTTTGGCGACTAGACAAGCCTTATGTCTTTTGATGTTACCTTTCGAATCTCTTTTGGTCTTTAATATCCATTTACAACCTATGGGGTTCGTTCCTTTAGGCAACTCAACAAGATCCCAAACGCCATTGTCTTTCATAGATTTCATTTCATCCTTCATGGCATCAATCCACTTTTAAGCATTAGAACTCTATAAGGCTTGTTGAAATTTGATAGGATCATCTTCCTCTAAGCCTGCACCATCTTCATGTTCTTGGAGAAAGACGATATAATCATCTGGAATCGCACTTCTCCTTTCTCTAGTGGATCTCCTTAATGACACTTCTTGAGGTTGTTGAGTTTGCTCTATAGGTGCTATAGGGGAAACCTCATTGTTGTCTTATTCTGGAACAATGTTAGGAACAAGAGCCTGATCATTGTTATTTTGTACTGGAGTTGCATCTTGAAAAATGGCAGGAATAAAAGCCTGGTCATTGCCAATAGCAATATTGGGATGAGAAACAAAATCCTCTTCCTCAAAGACAACATTCCTTATTTTATCTTCCCCTCCAAACTCAGTATCCTTAAGGAATCTCGCATTTGCCGTCTCAAAGAAGGACCTAGTAGTGGGATTGTAAAACTTAAAGCCCCGAGAGCGTTCAGCGTATCTAACAAAATCGCAACTAACCATTCTTGAGTCCAGTTTCTTTTCATTTGGCTTGTAAGCCCTTGCTCCAGCTGGACAACCCCAAACATGTAAGTGCCTAATGCTAGGTCTTTTTCCTATCATAGTTCATAAGGGATTTTGGTTACTGCTTTGCTTGGAACCGTGTTAAGGATATAAACTACAGTCTTTAATGTTCTCCCCAAAGCGATTCAGGTAAAGAAGAATGACTAATCATGCTTCTCACCATGTCTTTAAGAGTTCTGTTTCGTTTCTCAGCAACACCATTCATGCTAAAGTTACCTGGCATTGTGTATTGTGGGACGATTCCGCATTCCTTTAGGAAGATAGCGAAGGGTCCTGGATGTTGTTCTCCTCATCCGTTATATCTACTGTGGTACTCACCACCACGATCAGATTCGACTGCCTTAATTTTCTTGCCTAGTTGAACTTCAACTTCGGCCTTAAATTCCTTGAAAACGTCCACTGACTGTGACTTTTCATCGATTAAGTATAATTGTCTATGAACATAATAAAGTATTGTTAACCATTCCAAGAAACTATAAGGAGTGGTCCACAAATATCAGTATGAATGAGTTCTAAGACATATTTGGCTCTGTCGGCACCTAATTTCTTTATGTTTGTCTGTTTCTCCGTAATGCATTCAACACAAACCTGAAAGTCTGTCAAGTCTAGGGGACTAAGAATTCCATCATTCACAAGTCTCTAAACCCTTTGTTTAGATATATGACCTAAACACTTGTGCCATAGGGTGGCATAATTCTCATTTAATTTTCGCTTTGTACCTCGTGCACTAGTGTGCAAAATTTCATTATCAAAAGTGACAGTATCAAGCATATAAAGATTATCAATTAAAGAACCAGTACCAATAACATTTGAATTATGAAAAAGACTAACTTTATTATTTCTGGAAAAACAAGAATAACCGGATTTGTCTGAACTAGAAATAGAAATTAAATTCTGTCTAAATGACGTTGCAACAAAAGTCTCAATCAAATCCAAATAAACACCAGTCTTTAATAATAATCTAAAGTTTCTGATAGCTTCTACTAAAACTTTCTTGTCATCGCCCACAAAGATGAATCTTTCAGCATCATTTGGCGGTCGGCTCTATAGGCACCCTATATTGACATACTTATGTGAGTAGTAGCACCAAAATATACCCACCAAGTATCCTTAGGTACAGAAGCTAAATTAACTTCAGAACAAACCATAATGAGAGTCTTTCCCTTCTTTTCACGCCAAGCGACGTACTTAGAACACTATTTCTTCATGTGTCCTTCCTTCTTGTAGAAATAACAGGTGAATTCCTCATCTTGTTTCTTTACTTTCTTCTGCTTGGGTGTTCCTTTTGCAGTATCCTTATCTCTCTTCTTTCTCTTATTCTAAGAGGTGGATGCCAAGTGAGCACTTTCAGTTTAATCTTGCTGGAGTCTTTCCTCTTCTTGTACACAATGTGAAATGAGCTCATTAAGATTCCATTTGTCCCTTTGGGTGCTGAAATTGACCGTATTGTGCAGGAAGAGAAATAAGAACTAAGTGCACGAGCAAATCTACAGATAGCTCTAACTTTAGTGCCTTGAGTTTCCCAACGAGAATAGACATCTCTATAATGTACTCCCTTATGTACCCCTTTCCTTTATACTGCATGGAAATGAGTTTTGTCAAAACATTACTAGTTTCCACTTTTTTCATTCTTGGCAAAATATTACTCAATTTCTTTGAGGAACTTCTTGGCATTAGTGCTCTTAGTAATAGAGCCCCGAAATGCTTCCGAAATGGAGTGTTTCATGATCATTAGACTCATGCGGTTAGAGCGATCTTTCTTCTCAATTTTATCCGTGTTCGGATTTTCCATAGTGGAAGTGGGTCGCTCGATCCTTAGCGCATCGTTTAAGTCCATACAGCCGAGAACGATTTCCAGGTTCTCTTTTCATATCTTGAAATTCGTCCCATTCAACATTGGGATCATACTTATTTGTGTAGAAACATTAGTAGCAGTAGCATAAACTGAATAGAGAACAAAATAAAACAATATACTCACAATCAACATTTATGTCATACATGACATAAACAAACAATCTGAAGGATGGTGGGCCTATTTCAAGATACCTAGCACAACACTGATCTTTAGTCTTTGGACCAGAAATATCAGCTTGTAAGTGGCACTCTCAGTGCAGTAATCAAATATTGACAATAAATCATGTCAAACAATAGCCTTCCTTTAGACCTACTATTGCTCACATGGAAAATCATATAATTGTCACATATTTCTTAATGGGTTAAAAATTGCTGAAAATCTCTAAAATTGAGTTTAAAATAAACCTAAAATTATCAAAATTGGTAATTATTCTTCTTTATGGCCACATGTAATAACCTGAGGCCCTTACATCAAATGCACATGCCCAATTAGGCCTGTGCTTCCCTTTTTTGTCACGAGCCCGAAATGGGTCTGTGCCCAATTTTTTATTTTTTTATTTTTTTGCAGTTCTGAGCTTCAGCCCAGAACTGTGGGAACCCTAGGGTCACGATCGCGACCCTTCCCTAGATCTGGCAGCCGCTAAGCCGCCACTTCATGCAGCCGTGGTGGTACACGCCAGCTGTCTTGTCAACAGCACGACTAGAGGATTGTGACCGGTCATCCATAGTGCCGGCATCGGCAGATGCGGCTGTCGGCCATCAAGAATTTTTTTTTTCTTTCTTTTCCTTCTGCGGCGGCCTTGTTTGCCGCTGTTCCTCATCCCGTTGCGGCTAGCTCGTCGGTGCGGCCCAATGGCCGCGCCCTTGTTTCCACAGCGCTGACAGCCAAGGCTGTCGCCGGCCATAATCTTCAATCCGAAGAAGAGAAGAAGAAAGAAGGGGAAAAAAAATTTCCAGAAACAACCGCAAAAAAAAAAAAAACTTCTTTAATAAATTCCTTTACCAAATTTCCTTAATTCCTAAGTTTCCAAAAAATTAATTTTGTGAATAACAATTAATCCGAAATTATTCAACAAATTTTGATTAAAATCAATCACCAAAAAATTTATATGATTATCAATATACATGCTTTTCTTAACAGAATAAAGCATATCATTAATTCCATAGATAAAAGAAAAATCATACGAATCAATCAAGATGATGTTCAACCAGAGATATTGGAGATGAAAATTCTCTCAATAATTTAATGTGATGACCGTTCTGATACCACTTGTGGGATCTTTGAATCGTTATTCCACATTTCAGGAATCATCACACTAAATTACTAAGAAAATAGGTTAGAACAAATACATGTCTCTATTAGTGCAGCCTTAATCTCCAGTAGAAATCTCTAAGATAACGGGCACGTCGATATATTGTCTTCCTCAGTCAAATCACCAGATTCTTGAATGAGGTGTTTTCTTTCTAGATGGGAAAGAAGGAAAACAGCCGAATGATTTGACATATTAAGGACCATAACTTAAATTTTTTTATATAATGTTCCATTAGGCTCTCATTAAGTCTAATTGGGTCAATAATAAGTATACACCCATTTAGTCCATATCTAATTAAGAGATTATTAGACTCCATAATTAAACCACTTAATTGATTTAATCAATTAAATATCGTTAATATAATTGTTATAAATATGTGGGCCATAATTATTAGTAGGAAATAAAATTTCCTAACACCCATAACCGACAGCAAATCTTCGACAAACCATCAATGACCAGTCAATTAGACAAAGGCAAAAAACCTCAAATTTTCAAGGCCCAGTTCTCAATTTGTTTTTCAGGCAACCAAGAACGATTAAGAAACCAATTAAAAATGCAAACAGATAACTAAAAATGAAGAAACACCAATTTTTTTGTCTCCCGCTGCTGGGTGATTCGCCCTCTGTCACAAACTCCAAGAGGCCTTCATCGCCGACGACGTCCCACGACGGCGCGAACACAACCTCCCCTCCCCACGATAGAGAGAGCTCCTCCTCTGGTCTCCCAATGAATCTCAAGGATAGCGTGCAAAGCTTTCTCTGTGTTTTCTTATTTTTTATTCTGAAATATGATTTGAATCATCATATGTTGAAGGCATTATGTTAGGTTGGTAGAGTTTCACAAATTCTTACCATACGATTTAAATCGAAGGGTGTAAAACTTATACCCTGTCAGTATGGAATTTGTATTGTCCCCTACTATAAAACGTCCCCTGACCTTATCAATGGTTACGAAAGCCGATTTTTTTCCTCACTCCTTATTTTTATACATTCTCATCCGTACACTTATTATTTAGGGTGTGTTTGGTTAGAGGGAATAAAAAGAATCAATATTTATTTTTATATTTAGTTGGTTTTAGAAAAAAGAATGACCATTTAAAATAGAATGATTTTTTCATCAAATGGGTGCATCACCATTCTTTTCTCATGTGAGAAGAATGTTCATTCCAAGCTCTTTTCATTTTTTTTTTCATCATTACCCTTAAATATTATAATATTAATATTTATAATATTAATATTTATAATATAATTAATATTATATTATAATATCGTCATACTGTAATTAATAATAATTATTATAATATAATAAAATATATTTGTGACATTGTAATAAATAATTATAATAATAATTGGGATAGTAGTATTTTCTATAAAATTAAATATAATAATTATATATTTTATAAATAATTATATTATATTATATTATATTATGCTATATTATTTTATAAGATACAGATTTGATATTTTCATTAAATAATATGATAATTATAATGTCTGTTCAGAGTGGTTATCTATTCTTTAACCAATTTTCTTGATTGTCTTGCAGAGATGAAAAAGATCCTCTAATTCAATGTCCCTAGCTCAAAGGGGCGTTCGAGGAAAGAAAAGAAGTCTCGGGAAAGGCCCAGTGCTTCTGTTTCCTCTACACCGGTGAAGGCACCTCTGATAGCGGAGCCTGAGCCAGCCTCAGAGGCGCCGAGGCCAAAGAGGCTTCGGCACGAGGGTGTGTCGATAGCGGAGGTGGCACCGGTGCCCGTAGTTGAAATTCCGAACACCCTAGTGGGTCCTCTGCCCATGAATCAGTTTTTGCTCCCTGAGGCAAAGGTTCAATATCCTATCGTCTTAGTCCCTGATATCTCCGACGCCCATATCGAGGCAACGCTGAACCTTCCGCCTCGATTTTCCCCGATATCTTCCAAGCCATTAACGAGTTATTTTTCGACAAGCATTGGGCAGCTGTCACCAGGTCCACTCTTGTCAACTGCTCCCGCAAACAGATCTCCCACCAAATCCATGTAAGCTTCGACGCATGTGCTTTACTTCTATATGAATCTTCTTTGTTCTCTTTTCTTTGGCCTGCCTCATGACCTAACGCCTTTTATTTTTTATCTTTGTAGTTTCTTGTCCTCTCCTTTATCAACCTGGTCGAGCTTCTCAAGGTCGAGGGCCGGAGCAATGAGATGGACCGTATCGAGGGGAACCTTAAAACGGAGAAGAGGGAGAAGGACGAGGTCTCTTGGTGACTTACCTCCGTCTCCAAGAAGCTGGAGAAGGTTAAGGCCGAGGTGGACAAGGCCAAGAAACAAGTGGAGGAGGCTCGCAAGTAGATCGCTGATGCCAAGGAGAAGTACCTCCATGAAGGCAAGGTACGACATGGGCAAACATGAGGGATATGACCTGGGCATAAATGAGGTAGTAACTGAGTACTTGGCCTCCGATGAGTTTGCCCATCGACATGAGGAGATTGCTACCAAGGCCGTCGGGGACTACAAGTCCTCTGATGAGCTGTACAACATGTGTGCCAGTGATATGGCATCTGTTGAAAAGCAACTCGTTGCTAGGATCAACAGACACATTCCCGGCCTTAATTTGGATTTCCTCTACGACCCTCATACTAATGATGAGGCCTCTCCTAAAGATAATGAGGGCGGCAACGGTAGTGGAGATGCTGAGGGCGCGGAGGGTGGTGAAGATGGCGGAGGCGACAACGCTTAGGGACACCGGGGGCTGTCATTTCTTCATCTTCTTCTTAAATTATATTTTTTGTAATTTTTTGTAATGTTCATACAATGGGTTGTCGGCCCACTTATATATATTTTTGTTAATCAAACACCCCATTGTTTATTCTATCTGCCTTTAATTTCTCTTGTGGATGGCTGAATGCTTTTTCTTTATAGGATATCATTTTTTTTCATTTTTTTTATATTGCCTTACCTCCTTAGAGGTTCGTCTGGCATTCAGGCCTCTTGAGGCTTTAGACTTGGTAGATTTTAGTAAGTGTACCAGGTAAGGATGCCTTTCCTCCTTGGAGGAGTCGGCTGTTTAAGTTCTTTGAACTTATATGCGCTTAATGCCCCTTAGGGTTTCAGAGTTGGTAAATTTTAATAAATCTACCAGGTATGAATGTCTCTCCTACTTGGAGGAGTCGGCCGCCTAAGTTCTCTTGAACTTATTGACTTGGTAAATTTTATTAGATATACCAAGCATAGATGCCTCTCCTCTCGACCGTGTAAGTTCTAGTTCTTTGAACTTATTTTGTCGATTTGTCGTATATGTTTAGCGTAGATCATAGGTCTTTTTCGCGTAGTGGTCCGTAGACCCTTTCTGCCCCACATGTCTAGGTAGAAACCTCGGTTTGTTAGGTAGCAAGTTGTATTAAGGGTCTACCTCCTTGAGGTATTGTCAATTATAATTAAAAAGAGTTGTAACATGATTAAACCTCTACTTTATTTATCATGTGAAGTATCAAGACAACACAACCAAGAATAATGGAAATAATCAAATGAACATTAATTCATTGGTAATACAATTTTAGTTGTTTAGTGTTCCAGGGATGCTGATTTTTTTTGCCGGCGAGGCTTTCCGAAATGTAGGTTCCTAGGCGCAACATCTCTCTTATGCGGCAGGGTCCTTCCCATGTTGGGCCTAAAGGACCAGTGTTTTTGGGTTTTGTACTCTGAGTAAGCGTTTTTAAGACTAAGTCCCCTGGGGCAAACCTATTCTGCTTTACCTTCTTATTGTAGTACCATGTTGTCCTCTGCTGGTACGCAGTAATTCGAAGTTAGGAGTCAAGCCTTCTTTTTCCCAATAAATTAAGCTCTCCGTTCATAGCCTCGACGGTTGCACTCTCATTGTAAGCCGTTATCCTGAGGGTCGGCGTTTCAATCTCGACCGAGAGAACTTGTTTGACTCGATACGTCATAGAGAACGGAGTTTCCTTCGTCTTAGTTTGACTCATCATCCTATAGGCCCATAAGAGTTTAGGGAGTTCTTCAGCCCACTTTCCCTTTAGGTCATCAAGCTTCTTTTTCAGCGTGTATTTAATGATCTTATTAATAGCTTTGACCCGACCATTAGACTGCGGATGGATTGGCACTGAGAATTCCTTTTGAATGCCCAGATCATCACATAATTTCCTCACGGTGGCGTTGTCGAATTGATGCGGAACTTCGAATCTACACACGTTGTTGTTCTAGATGAAGCTTGTGCGGACAACCTCTGTAGTCATGGTGAGAGCTTTGGCTGTGGCCCACTTGGTGTAGTAGTCCACAACGACGATGGGAAATTTGAAACCTCCTGGTGTAACATGCAAGGGCCCATCAGGTCGATCCCCCATTTGGCAAAAGGCCATGGGCTAAGAATGGAAGTTAGGTTTTCTGGGGGCGCTCTAGGAATCGTGGCATAGCGTTGGCACTTATCGCAACGCTGAGCATACCGATATGCATCCTTTTAAAGCGTAGGCCAATAGTACCTTTGCCTCAAAACCTTAAGAGCCAAGGATTGCCCCCTAGAATGATTGCCACACATTCCTTCATAGATCTCCCGGAGGACCTCTTTAGCTTCATCATTGTCTAAGCATCGTTGTAGGGGCATCGAATAGCCTCGTTGGTATAGTAGACTGTCGTACAACAAGTACCTTACGACTCTATACTTAATCCTTCTAGCTTTATCCTTATTGTCTGGTAGTTTTGCATTCATTAGGTATCCGATGATCGGGGCCATCCAATTTTCCATCCTCTATGTCATCAGGACATCTTACATCCCTTCTTCAATGGATGGCCTCTCTAACTCTTCTATGGGGATGACCCCTAATAACTCCAAGTCCTTGGAGGAGGCTAATTTTGCCAAAGCGTCAGCGTTGGAGTTTTCATGTCGCGGGACTTGTTGCATTTCATAACTACTGAATTTTGAGAGCTCCTCCTTAACCTTCCTTAAATATGGCCCCATCTTTTCTCCGTGTACTTGATATTCCTCCTTGATTTGATTCACCACTAACTGGGAGTCACTATAGACTACAATATCTTTGGCCTTCAAATGGTTTGCCAACCGTAGGCCTATGATGAACGGTTCTTATTCTGCTTCATGGTTGGAGGCTTTAAATTTGAAGCGTATTGCCGATGTGATCTTGTGGCCTTCTGGACTAATCAACATGATGTCTGCTCCTGACCCATTTTCATTCGTGGACCCATCCACATAAAGTTTCCACTTCACATTCTTATTGCTTTCATCGTTCTCCGTTGTGGCTGGCCGGTGGGAGAACTCCACCATGAAGTCAGCCAAGGATTGACCTTTTATCGCTACCCTCGGTGTGTATTCAATATCGAATTGGCTTAGTTCCACTGACCACTTCAGGAGTTGACCTGATGTTTCAGGCTTCAGTAGCCCTTGCCTTAAAGGATGGTTTGTTAACACCTTTATTGTGTGCACTTGGAATAGTGACAAAGCTTCCTTAATGCTACCATCAAGGCGAGGGCCAACTTTTCCATCTCTGGGTATCTGGTCTCCACATCTAGGAGCCTCATGCTTACATAATAAACTGGCAACTCGGCTTTTCCCTCTTCCCTGACTAACATAAAGCTGACCGCATGTTTTGAAATGGAGAGGTAGAGGCTTAACTTTTCCCCAGGGATTGGCTTTAAAAAGACCGGCGGTTTGCCTAAGTGTTTTTTCAACTTCTGAAAGGTTGCTTCGTACTGAGGAGTCCATTCAAAACGTTTAATGCCTTTTAGTACATCAAAGAAGGGGACACACTTGTCTGTTGCCTTTGAGATGAACCTATTCAAGGCAGCGACGCATCCCGTGAGCTTCTGTACCTCTTTTGGCTTGGTAGCTAATATAAAGTCTTGCAAGGCTTTTATTTTTTTGGGTTGGCTTCTATCCCTCTGTTATTAACCATAAACCCAAGGAATTTCCCAGAGCCTACCCTAAACCCACACTTCAGGGGGTTCAACTTCATGTGGTATTGATAGGTGTATGAAAATGCACTTAAATTGTTCATAATTGTTAAGTAAATTAGGTTTTAATTAAATATTTTCATAGAATTAATTTTATGTGGAGGTATTTAATTTTAATTTAATTTAATTTGTTTTGTAGGTAAATAAGATATTTGGGCCAAAACTAAAATGAATAAAAAGAAGGAAAAGGCCCATTAAGAAGCCCATCAGAAGACATCACCAAGCCCGCTAGCCAGCCGAGCTGAGTCAAGCCCGAGCCGTTCCTTTCTCCGCACCACGTGTCGAAGTCTAGCATGCCGTAGACGTGTGGGACCCAACTGTCCCCTAGCGCACGTGCGCTTGGCGCGCACAGCCTTTCCTCCCCAGGCGAGTTGATTGCACACATGCGTCAGCCAATTTTCTATCAACTACCGCGTGGGTCCCGTACTCCAGAAGCTCGCCAACCAGCTCCCGTCACGCGTCCCGTGGGACCCAGATGCTCTTTCACACACGGGCGCTTTGTACACAACTCCTTCCCCCTGGATGAGTTCCTTCCACGCGAGTGTCTTTCTTCTTCCGCGTGTGTCCCGCGTGCAGTAGAGCTCCTTCCACAGCTTGCCACGTGTCCGAAGCTATCGGCCATTTACTCCCTCGGCCTCTCTTCGTATGACACGTGTCCCACCCATTTGGGATTCTTCAGCCAGCGTTCCGTTTTGTTCCGTTGGGATAGTTTCAGCATTCACTCTCAAAATAAAGCGTTTTAAATCCAATTTAAGTGGATTAGAACGTTTTCTCCTTTATTTTTATTTCTCCTCCTTTGCTGAATGTTTTTCGTATGCCCTGAAAACTCTATAAATAGGGCATTTGTTAAGTGTATTAAGTTGTTGAATTCTAGCTTAAGTTTTTATACTGTTTCTCTCATTGTCTTGTTCTTTTTCTCATATTTTATTTTTAGAATTTTGTGGGAATTATGTGCAAGTTAGGCTAATGTATTTGGGTGAGGCTAGAGATGATCCTATTTGTGTAGTAAGCTTGTTTGAGTTTTGATTCTCTAATGGTTTGTAAGTTTTATACATTTGAGTAAATAATTTTTTTTTATCATATTTCTTCCTCATATCAATATATTTTATTGTCAACTTTTATATAAATCTAGTCAAGCTCTTTTTATGTGATTGTTGCATGATATTATATATTGGTAGGTATTGTTTTATGAGTAGTCTTTTACTGCAATATTGCCAACGGTATATTGTCGCTTTTAGATTTCTCATAAGATAATTTTTCCTAGTTCTAAACGTAAGAATTTTATTTACTCGAATACATTTTTATTCACAAGTTCTTCAAATATTTATTTTCCTATTGATTGTTTGAGATGTGAAACTTTCAATTGAGTCAATTTATGAATCAAAATCCAAATAGGTGAACAAAGCATATAGAGGATT
This sequence comes from Morus notabilis, assembly GCF_000414095.1. Taxonomy (NCBI): domain Eukaryota; kingdom Viridiplantae; phylum Streptophyta; class Magnoliopsida; order Rosales; family Moraceae; genus Morus; species Morus notabilis. Next base: position 7,713 of record NW_010366468.1, on the reverse strand, counting down.
CTCAATGTCTTACTACTTTTAATTATTGAATTTTCTCCATACCTCATCTTTTATCGTATACATGGCAATTTGAGCTTTAAAAAGTCACTAAACGAGTCACCGCGACTCCCCGAGCAGGCTAAAGCGACTGGGCTCCAACGAGTCGATGGACGGCCTTGGGCATCAAGTCACGAGAGAATATCTTCAAGACATTCTTTACATGTGATTTGACAACAGAATCAGCCAGAAAAGAAAAGAAATCAACTGCTCTAGCTAAAAGAATTAATGAGAAAAAAGGTTAACGGTTGACTTAGGCTGCAAGATACCGTCTCACTGGACGAAATTGATTGTTTTCCATGTAAGGAAACTATATCTCCAACAATCAAACAATAAAGAGACTAGATTAACTCAAAATGGGCAAGAAACCATGATTGACTGGTCGATTATGGACATAACCAGTTAATGAAAGTCATGTAGTGCCCAAAAAGGAAGGAAATATCACGAATTGAAGGATATATCATGCAGAGAATCAGGAAACAACTCGTGGAGCCTCATCAACTATGAATACAAGGCATTTGGATATAGTTCGGCATGCTTCCACATCACATAAAAGCGTTCATGCTCATTTCTAGAAGACATTTCATTTCTTATTGTATTTTCGAGTATATATATCTCTCTCTCATCCCGTTTTTGAATGACTCATTGTAATACTTTTTCAGCAGTCATAGTGAAACCACCAGAGCCCTACAGTGGATGTACCCTGCGTTATCAAGGGAACCACTATAAATGTTGTCTTTTTACTGCTTTTCATTTATTTTCATGTTTATTAATGCTCTCGTTCTCACAGCGGATCAATTCCATTAATCGACGACTCCTAACTCGCTCACTGGTCATTGATTTCTCTAATTGTAAATTTTACCCTATATAGTTACGTTTACATCAATGGTTACTACTAAATATAAAAATCAGATAACATGGCATGATAATTATATACTCGCACGCACTCATTGCTTGCAAAGAACTAATTAACAATTCTAACTATATACTGTATTATATATCCACTAATATATTGATACAACTTTGGGTCTACAACTTAATAGTACCCATATATAATATATATTTTTTCTACACACCTATTTACTATACTTTTTTCTTATTTTTATTTTGTCATGGTAGATAGTACAGATTTACTATTCTTTTGGTACTAAATCGTTTACTTTATAGATTATTATTCCGACATTGATTAGTTCCTCCCATAACATTAAAATGGACAATTGTTCATAAAATAGATTAATGAACGGGTAATTCTATGGTAGGGGATAATTATCAAAATAAAAAATTTCTATGGTAGGGGATGGCTACTTTTTCCTATCAATAGGGAACAATCCTAGGGTCAAATTAAATCTCAATGGAGATTTAGAGGACTTAATATAAACCTTGTCGTATTGTATTATAAAATGCTTTTAATTTAAATAATAAAAAATATACCCTTTTTCCTCTGAAAAAAAAAAAAAAAAAAACTTTTTCCGCTTCTTGCCTGCCGAGACGATCCCAGATTTCGTACGACCTCCACCTCGCAAGAAAGTCCAAAGGGAGGGAAAATCCGATTTCCCCAATAGAACGACATATAGCTCAAAGTAATAATTTTCCCAGATCTTCAAGAGAGGGATGCAGTAAAAAATGAGCTTAAAGTCCTAGATATATGAAGTACTCATTGTTGGATCTTTGAATTCTTATTCCACATTTCAAGAATTATCACATTAAATTATTAAAAAAATAGGTTAGAATAAAAACCTGTCTTCATTGGTGCAACCTTAATCTCCAGTAAAAATCTCTAAGATAACGAGCACGTCGAGCTATTGTTTTTCTCAGTCAAATCACCACATTCTTGAATGAAGTGTTTTCTCTCTAGATGGAGAAGAAGGAAAACGACTGAATGATTTGACATATAGGGGACCATAACCTAAGTTTCTTTATATACTGTCCCATTAAGCTCCCACTAAACCTAATTGGGTCAATAATGAGTATTTGCCCATTTAGCTCATACCCAGTTAGGAGACTATTGGGCTCTCTACAATTAGACCACTTAATTAGCTTAATTAATTAAATAACGTTAATATAATTGTTATAAATATGTGGCCCATAATAACGTTAACATAACGGTATATTGTCGCTTTTAGATTTTTCATAAGATAATTTTTTCTAGTTCTAAACGTAAGAATTTTATTTACTCGAATACAATTTTATTCACAAGTTCTTCAAATATTTATTTTCCTATTGATTGTTTGAGATGTGAAACTTTCAATTGAGTCAATTTATGAATCAAAATCCAAATAGGTGAACAAAGCATATAGAGGATTCTCAATATCTTACTACTTTTAATTATTGATTTTTCTCCATTTTAAATTGTTCAAAAAATTATTAAAAACACTCATTTCTTTTCTTTGTTTGTTTGCTTACTTTCCTAACGCTTTTTATTTGCTAATCGTTTCGTGTTCAATTTATCGCCTCCTCGTGGGATCGACCGTTCTAATTGTGCTACAATTGACCGCTTGTTTTGTACACGTTTGGGCGTAATCAGGCATTCTCTCAAAACGTCAAACATTTCCCCTAAGTCCTTCATATGATGTTTTGCCTTAACGCTCTTTACCAACATGTCATCCATGTAGACTTCCATCGCTCTCCCGATTTGTTTGGCAAACATCTTGTTGACCAACCTCTGATAGGTAGCCCCTCCATGTTTTAAACCAAAAGGCATCACCTTATAGCAGTAGAGCCCTCGTTCGGTTATGAATGACATATGCTCCTCATCTGCTGGGTGCATGAAGATTTGATTGTAACCTGAATACCCATCCATGAAGCTCAGGAGTTCATGCCCCACAGTTGCATCGACCAACTGATCTATGTACGGAAGAGGGAAACTATCCTTCGAGCATGCTTTGTTGAGATCACTGAAATCTATACAAGTGCGCCATATCCCGTTAGGTTTGATCACTAAAATAGAATTTGAAATCCATCGAGGGTATTGGACCTCCCTGATGAAGCCATTTTTTTTATTAACTTATCAACCTCCTCTCTTAAAGCGTTGTACCTTTCTAGATTCATTGGTCGACGCTTCTGGCGCTTCGGCGGGTTTGAGGGATCGACGTTCAAATAGGTACACATAACTTTAGGGTTGATCCCTTCCTTGTCACTATGTGTCCATTCAAACACATCTAAGTTCTCCTTTAAGAACCTTCCCAATTCTTCCGGCAGTGTAGAGAGCACATCTGAACCGATTTTCAATGCCCTTATCAATTCCCTCTCATCCACTGGCAGCTCTTCAAGTTGTTCCACCAGTTGTGACCCTGTGATCTCGTCTTTTACTCGCAGGTCCATATCCTCATCGACTGGTTCTTTGGGTAACCATTTCAATCTCGAGCCTTTTGGGGTCGTCCTATATGCGTACTGCATCAGAACATGCAATCCTTGACTCGTATTGGTTGCTCTTCATTTCGCCCACACCGTTCGACATTGGGAATTTGACTTTCTAGTGGTAAATTGAGGTGATGGCCGTTAGGGCTTGGAGAGTTGGTCGCCCTATCACTGCGTTGTATTGCGATGCGATGCTCCTGGTATTGCCACAAAATTAGCCATCACTGTAGCCTGCAGTGGTTTATCGCCCGTGTGATGGGTAGTTTGATCATCCCTTACGGAATAAATGAATCACCAGTGAAACCATATAGCAGTCGAACCATCTTCTCAAGCTGCTCCTTGGGAATTCCCATCTTGGCCAGGCAATCTAAGTATAAAATATCTACAGAGCTGCCATTATCGACAAGGATCCGACAGACTGTGTGGTTCCTAATCATTGCTTCCACCACCAGTGCGTCGTTATGAGGGAACTGTACCCCACTGGCATCCTCTTCATTAAAGGCTATCTCTGATTCTGGCATCCTTGGTGCTTTCGACGATCTGGTGGATGAGAGATTCCAAAATCTCTCTTGATAAACCTGCCTGGTCTCGTGAGCGTAATTCTTTTGGGATCTTCGTGAATCCCCTCTGATGTACGGGCCTCTTTAGATCGTCCGTATTATCCTGATAGGCTCGCAGTCATTATTGCGCCAACCATCATCCCGTCAACGGTTATCTTCCCTTTGCCCATGGTTTCCTTGTTTAGCTCGGAACTCCTGGAGTCTACCTTCTCAGATCAACCGCTCAATCGCATCTTTTAGATCCGTACAGTCATTTGTGTTGTGTCTAACCTCATCGTGAAACCGGTAGTACTTATTTTGATTCTGCCTGCTGGGGTCTGACTTTATGGGCGGTGGTCGGTGGAGCATGTTGCCTTTAACGATCTGATTGAACACTTCTTCAACCCCAACCGTCAATTCATGGTAAGAGTCGTGCCTTTCGAAAGGGTGAGGCTTTTGATTCTCCTCATGCCTCTGCTTAGTTTGGGGTAAAGGTTTCTTGTTTTTTTCCATTTCCGTTGCCTCACCGCTTCTGGTTGTCCTACTTCCCCGAGGTTGACCCTTGTTCAACTCTTTTGTTTCTATTCGATCTGTGCTCGGGATCATTTGCCTCGGCCTCTTCCGCATTTATGGACCCTTGTGCCCTTGCCAAGAACTCTCTGTAAGTTGTCGATGGTTTGCGATTAAGGTCACGCTTAAACACCGAGTTCTTCTTCATGTTGGATAATGCCCCCATCAGCACCTCTCAGTCGGTCATATCTGTCGTGGCGGCGACCGCTTCTCCAAACTTAGCCAACCACTCATTTAGTGACTCATTCGGCCTTTGGAAGACCATAGTCAAGTTCTGCTTCAGGGGAATGTACTTTTTCACCCTGATGAACTGCAGGGACAAACCTCCTTTAGTTCATCCTAATTAGAAATCGAATTTGGTTTTAGCGTCCTGAACCATTGGCGTGTTGAATTAGTCAGATAGTTGCGAAATGCTCGGCACATTATTTCCTTAGACTAATAGTGGAGTAACATATGTCCCGTATACAACTCTAAATGGTCGCCAGGGTCCCCCCTTCCGTCATATGGAGTGATTGACAGTGCCTTGTACCTGTCGGGAAGTGGCGAAACCATTATCTCTGCAGTATACGGGTGGTCATGGACTCTGTTCAGGGCGATGTCGACATTGACCACTTCAGCTACCTGCCTTAAATTCTTTTGCAGGTGGCTCACATGGCTTTTCACGTCTTTCTTTAAGCTGGCAACATCACCAGTGAGCTTTTCCTCTAAGCTCGCCATACGCTTCATAATTGCTTTGGCCTCTGCCATCGAGATCGCAGAGTCGACCCCTTTTGAGGCTTCTGCTCTTCTAGAATTCAGCATGTTTTTAAGATCATGGCCCTTTTGCACCAACCTTGAGTCTTTCGGGGCATTATTATCCTGGTTTCCTCTAAGTGGCGCCCTGGGGGGCAACTCTAGGACCTTTGTGGCCTCCTTTTCTTGGGCTCAACGCCTAGCGGCCCGCTGTCTGCTTCATAAGGATTTGGAGGGTCGAGGTCTCGGGTTATCCTCCTTGGTTTACAGCGTTACTCCTTGTTCTTCTTGAAGGCATGATTGTTGATGAGCTATTGGTAGACTGGAATTCTTCACACACACGAACTGAAGATTCTAGGTTCGATCCTCAGCGGAGTCGTCAATTGTTGACGGTGGAATTTTCTCAACAGAGATATACCTAGTTACCGTCTAGTAATTGGTTAGGTTACTAACCAAATCACGTTTAAATAACCACTTTATGTTCGATTAAGTTCAATTAGCAAAGTGCAATTGTATGTGTATGAGCATTTGTGGGTTTTTCGGAATATGAATGAAACGTAAGGAAATGAAAAGAACACCATAAATTATAGTGGTTCACTCTCAATGCAAGAGCTACATCCAGTTTGAGAAATTTCTCTCATTTTTCCTTCTTTTTCTCTTTTTCGATTACAAGGGGATCAGTTCTCTCAAATGTCCCCTTTTCTCTTTCTGGGGCATTGCCCTTTTTATATCTCACAGATTACATTTTGGAGAAAACCGAGGCAACTAGTTGCCCTACGGTTGTTCTCGAGTAACCTATTATCCTACTCAGCTAGACTGTAGTTATTTAGTACTTTTCTGTCCGTTCACCTACCTACTCTGCCCAAAATTGTGGCATTGTGACTTCCCCGTGACTTCATATTGGTCTATTTTGGGCGGCCAACAGGCTGGTATTTATTTTTCTAGCCAATGATGTTATTTATATCCGCACGTAACCTAAGGATTTATCCTCTGTCGCCTCTGGGGGTCTTGTCAAGATTTGGGTCAGATAACTGAACACGCTGTCCTCTCCACTTTCACTGGGCCTGGGTAGCAAGTCCAGATAGAGCCTTCGTTTGCATCATCGGTCTACAGGATTTGGAACCATCTCCGTCTTAACCGCTTGATCGGTCGACTACCATCGTGGATGCTGCACATTACAAGCTTGCTGTTCTTGAGCGCTTCTTCAAGGATTGTCTTGAAGGAACTTGGGACAGTCCGTCTCTCTCTCATTACCACAAACACTCATATTTAAAACAGTTGAACCCCAATCAATTAGAAAGCTGACCCTTCAACCGTTAACGTCTGTTTACCGTCTGACGTGGCAAGACAGTGGCCACGTGGAGCTCATTTATTGCCTAACATGACAAGGCAGTAGCCACGTAGAGCCTATTTATTAGCTAACGTGCCAGGGTAGATTTTTTCTCCACAACAGCTATTTCATAGTAGCTACGATCATCCAAACAACGTAGAGAATCTTTACACTCTATTTTCTATAAAAATATCATTTCCATCATGCATGACACATCATAATTATAAATCATTATAGACCAGGGCCTTAACTAAATTTAGACCAGTGTCTATATCATTGCATACATGTCACCTATTAAGTCTCTGGTTCATTCCCCACCTCTTAAACGAGTGTCGTGTCTGCACCCATGCATTCTCATACCATTTATGGTCATTAGGGTCTATTAGGCAAGACACCGGTATGTTCTCCCACAGACCCGGGAATATCGTTTATTTTCAACAAGTTTTATTAGATGGATTTTATGGTTGAGATTTTGTAACTTTCACTTTAAATTGTGGAAGTTCTAGTTGCAATGGACCAAACACAAGGACCATTTGGAATTTGGATGCATACCAATCATTTTGAGAGAGATACTTTATTCATATCCAGTTTAAACGATTATAATCTGCCATAACAAAAATGTGTTATTCATACATTTGTTTTTCTTTTCATTAGCTGAGATGTTGATTCGTCAGATTGGCTACAGGATCTGTGGAGAGGATGAATGATCCGTATTCCAGTTTGACTATCAGAATTGTTATACGAAAGATACACTAGAGAGAGAGAGAGAGAGATATATGTTATTCATACATTTGTTTTTCTTTTCATTAGCTGAGATGTTGATTCCTCAGATTGGCTATAGGATCTATGGAGAGGATGAATGATCCGTATTCCAGTTTGACTATCAGAATTGTTATACGAAAGATACACTAGAGAGAGAGAGAGAGAGATATATGTTATTCATACATTTGTTTTTCTTTTCATTAGCTGAGATGTTGATTCCTCAGATTGGCTATAGGATCTATGGAGAGGATGAATGATCCGTATTCCAGTTTGACTATCAGAATTGTTATACGAAAGATACACTAGAGAGAGAGAGAGAGAGAGAGAGAGAGAGATAGCAGAACTAATATATTGTGCCAAAACTTTTGCTCATATTATGTTGAAGAT
>NW_010366467.1:0-1092 GCF_000414095.1 Morus notabilis | reverse complement strand
GGGAATCTAGGGCTTCCTTGTTGGGGCTTTCTGGATTTGAATTTTGGACCGGAAGTGGAGAAAATGGGATCGAATCGAATCAGCTGGATTGGACACAGAACAGAGCGCTCTATGCCTTTGCCCTTCAATTTAAAGTTTGCAATTTAAGACCCTTTCTATTTATGTTTATGTACTCCTTTTTCTGGGTTGTTTGGTTGGTGTATTTGTATCCCGATTCGAATCATGATTCATAATTTATTATAATATTTTTTTCTCATAAAAAATACACATAAATTAAAAATAATTCTAATCTTATGATTCTAATCTATGAACCAAACGTCTCCTTAATTTTCTTAGGAGAAAATTTCATTTTAGCACCTAAATCGCGAGTTTAGTACTGTTAAAAATTTTTGTTATTATTACGTTGCTAATTAAAAGTTGTTGTAATTAAAAATATATAACCGTTAGGTAATATTTTTTAAAAAATTAATATTCATAATATTTATACACTAAAATACCAACAAATTTTTAATTTTCATTTTATTAATTAAAATATATCTAAAAAATAAATTTATTTTATTCAATGAAATAAATTATATATTTATAAAGAAATTAAATAACGTAAAAAACTGATGATAAATTATTTTTCAAACTTACAACATTATAATAAAAATTTATTATTAAAATTTAGCATAAGATATTTATTAAAGATTTTTAATTTTTAAATAAACATTTAAAATAAAGTACACTCTTTAATTTGATTTGGAAGAAATAAAATGAGTTGATTGAGAATTAAGTTTTATTTCTAAGGTCATTTTAATAAATTTAGACAATGACAACAGAAACCAGAATGGCGCAAAAAAATTAAGTAGGGGTATATTTGTAGAAATTTATTTTATTGGTGCAATTAGAAAAAATCTGGGAGAAAAACTTTTGGTAGAATAATATTTTAAAGCACTACCAGAAAGAATTATTTAAGTGCGATAACATTTGAAAAAATATATATTCTCATGAGAATCACTTTTGATATAATAATATTTTAAAGAACTAAAAAAATATTTAAGTATGGACATATTAAAGAAAAAATGCGAAATGAGTAAATTAGAAAAAAAA
>NW_010366466.1:1298-1539 GCF_000414095.1 Morus notabilis | reverse complement strand
GAGAAGATCACCGTCGAGATCATCTATCACCTTCCACCTGGTTTGACTCCGCCCGACTCCTTCCCTCACTCCAACGACTCTTTCCTCTTGCACAGCGTCGTCGTGCCTGGTGCAGCCACCAAAGACTACTCCACCACTTACGACGCCGTTCCATCCGACTGGTTCACCACCAAGAAAAAGCAGCTTTTCACCGACAGTGGGATTAAGATCATCTTTGTCGGGTCACCGATCCTGGCACGAC
>NW_010366466.1:629-1032 GCF_000414095.1 Morus notabilis | reverse complement strand
AACGATCTGAGAATTCTTCTTTCGGCCCAATTCATCTGGCGGCCCGAAACGGTCATGTGGAGGTGTTGAGGCTTCTTATACTGAAAGGAGCAAATGTTGATGCATTGACAAAAGATGGCTATACTGCTCTACACCTAGCGGTTGAGGATAGGAAAAGGGATTGTGCGAGGCTTTTGTTGGCCAGTGGGGCAATGGCGGACAGTCGGGACACGCTCGACGGAGACACGCTATTGCATGTTGCAGCCGCCCCGAGGATGAGCACATGGTGAAGCTCTTGCTGCAAAAGGGAACGAATAAGGACATTAGAAACTACGCCCGTCGGACGCCCTATGATGTGGCGGCTGAGAATGGGCACTTCAGGCTTTTTGATGTGCTCCGACTAGGGGATAGCCTGTGTTTGGCC
>NW_010366466.1:0-191 GCF_000414095.1 Morus notabilis | reverse complement strand
GGTGGATCATTTTATGGAGGGAGAAAAGGGAGGATTATTGAAGAAGAAGAAGAAGAAGAGGATTCGCGGGTTTAGGGTTTAGGTAGATTGCTTTGCGGTAGCTTTGGCTGTGGTCAATGCACTACTTTTAAAGCTGAAGATATGTATAATAATCCACATATGTTCATCCGAAATCTATATACACACACATA
>NW_010366465.1:0-578 GCF_000414095.1 Morus notabilis | reverse complement strand
CACGATCTACAACTGGCACGGTAACGGCGACAACTTTTTATGTCGTAATAGGTCCCATAATCTGTCAGATCAAAGCACTCTTCTCCCTCTACAACCGCCACGAATTTAGCGACAACTTTTTGTCTCGTAATGGGCCCGGCCCATGAGCCGTTAGATCGAAGCTCTCTTCGCGCTCTACAACCGCCCCGGGAAGGGTGACAAATGTTGGTGTCGTAATAGGGCCGATCAACCGTTAGATTAACGAAGCTCTCTTCGCGATCTACGAATGGCACGGGAACGATGACAACTTTTGGTGTCGTAAGGGGGTCCATCAGCCGTTAGATCGATGCTCTCTTCGCGATCTACGACTGCCACGGGAACGGCAAAAAGTTTTGGTGTCGTAACGGGGCCCATAATCCGTCAGATCGAGGCTCTCTTCGCACTCTACAACTGCCACGGGAACAGTGACAACTTTTGGTGTCGTAACGGGGCCCATCAGCCGTTAGAGCGAACCTCTCTTCGCGATCTGCAGCTGCCATGTTTTTGGCATAAACTTTTGGTGTCCTAATCGGGCGTTAGTTCGAAGCTCTCTTCGCGCC
>NW_010366464.1:0-35667 GCF_000414095.1 Morus notabilis | reverse complement strand
ATATATAACTATATAATATTATTATAAATAAATTAATAATATATATTATATTATACTATATTAGGTTTTTATATAATATAAATGCAATAATTTCTATTTTATTTTTATTCTATTTTCAGCTTGAATCACATCTGTTGGATCAAAGCATTTGGACAGTCAGGATTGGAGAGTGCATTACACTCTTGGGGGGAAGGGAGTGAGCAGACAAGGAAACATCAGCATGCCTCAAATGTTAGGAAAGCATCTTTCTTGTGTTTGTTTCCATGTGAGCCAGTCTATGTGAGCTTGTTTTCTCCTACTAATCCAGTTGCGCCTCGTGTCATGCTTATTAAATTAATGATCCGGATCAATTTGAAATGTTTGTTGATTTCTGATGGCCAATAGAAATTCAGTTTCACGTAGTCCTTGCCGCACTAGTTTAAGTCCAAAATATTAGATTCTCAATGTGATTTCGGAGGAAGAAAAAGAAGAAATATAAAAAAATTCTAAAGAAGGTAACTTGTAAAACTATGTGACTCTACAGCATCCATGCATTGGACTCAACTGCATTTCAAGGCTTATAAATAAGTTGCTTCCCCAACTCTTCAAGGCATCTCTCGAGCCTTAGAGCTCTTTAGAAATTTTTTAAAAAAAGGAAAATCTTTGTTTTAGTAATTCTTAGTTTAAATTTCAAAGTTTGCAATTTTAAGTTTGAATTCTTGAGGAGGAGTTCTGATTCCTGTTAAGAGATATCCGAAACATATCAGAAACTGTATCTGCCACTAGTGTTTGTACTAAAACTCTGCTTTTATTATTTTTGTTATGAAAATGTTATTTGAATTTTTTATACTGTGTTAGTTTAATTATAATTATGTTTCAAATTTAATTTTTGCTAGGGTAATGACGTAATCATATTATGAGGATTTAATTTGTGTAAACGTTATTGTGATTGGCATACTTGTGTTGACTTATTTATTTTTATACATAATGCTTTCGAAATTTCATATCAACTTTTTGAATGAACTAAGGATCAAAATGAAACTGAGAGTAGATTTTTGTAACATAGCTCTGAAATAAATACAATAAATTCAGAGATAGTATAGAGATATATCAATCTTTTCTTTTTTGTGGTCATTTTTGAATCCTTTAATCTTAACATTTTTGTAATTTAATTCACATAGAGTATAGTGAGTTTTATGAAAATGTATATTTTATATATAACTTGAGAATGAGTACATAAAACATAAGAGAATTCGACCATCAACATAATATGATCTAAAAATTACAGTAATGTTTAAATAAATTAAATTCGATTAAGATTGATGAAATCATGATTCTCAGCATATTCATAATCATTGTTTTATTCTTGCCTTGTTATTTTAGAAAATAATTTTCTTTTTTACTTTATTATTTTTAAATTTTATTGTTGTTTTAAATTTTAATTTTGTAAAATTAATCAAAATTCATCTTTTTGATTACTCAAATAAAATTGAAATTATCCAATTTTAGTACTTAATGAATATGTTATTCTCGTGAGAATGGTACGTTTAAACTCACTCTTTATTACTTCTTAGCGATATTGTTGCGATTGACACCACAACAGTGTGTTTGCCAAATAAAGGTGTTCATGTTTTTGTCGTTTAATTTTAGTGTCTCTTTTTTTGTTGTTGGCCTCCGGCGTGTGTTTGACTTTGTTTTGTAATAACAGGGGTGATTTTCTCACCTTTTAGCATTGGTTGTTTGTTTCCCATTAATGTGGAATTGTTGGTCCGGCTATAATTTTTTTTAGGTCATGATATTAATGTCTCTTCTCTGTGGGATTTAGTAATCTACCTCTTCCGAGCTCTAAATATTATTTGATGGGAGGAATTTCTTCAATTATAATTTTAAGTGTGCTCGTTGTTAGATTTTCTCTTTTTTTTAATTCTCAAGTGTGCCTCTATCCCTTTAATAGACCATTCACATTGTAATATATTGATTATTTTTTAGTTTTTGTTTAAATGCAATTTCCCTTTTAAAAAAAATATCTTACTTTTATAAATTCAACTTATGTATCATCTTTGTTCTTGTCTCTTTTTTTTCATATATATATATATATTACTTCACTTCCCAGCTCAAGGAAGCAAACTGGACCTCTTGTTGTCTGCGTCTCTTCGTTCTTCGCCTTCTGAATTCCTTCCAAATAACGAAATCACCCCCAAAAAAATTAGTAAAATAAAATAAAATAAATAATAGGAGAAAAAACCCACATGGCGTTGAAGTCCGCGAAGCTTTCCAGGTGCGACCCTTTGAACGGTATCCTTTTCCAGACTCTTGACTATTTTTTCTCGAAAGCCAATATTTTTTTCTCTTTTTCTTCTCTGCCTTCCATTAATTTCTGCTCAAAAGCAAGCGTCTTTTTTGTTACAGAATTGAGGGCCAAACTGAATAGTTTCAGTTTCCAAAGGAAGACGAAGAAGAAGAATAAGAGATTGGAAATCATGGCACAGTCATTGAAGTTGCAAGGCGTCGGCGATGAAATGCAGAAGCTTTTGGATGCCAACATGGACGAAGCTCCTGCTAGAAGGCGTGCTCGTGAGGCTTTCAAGGATATTCAGCTTGGGATTGATCATATCCTGTTCAAGGTAATCAATTTTACTCCTTTTTTTTTTTTTTAAATTCTTTTATCACGTATGGTATTGGTAATTAAATCTTATGCTGCTCATTATGTTCAATGGGTTCTTTTTTCTCACTGACTTGAAATTGGAGAGATTGTAATTGTTGTTGTTTTTTTTTTTTTTTTTTTAGAACTGGGAAAAGTTAAATTAGTAGTATTGGAAAATTTAAAAAAGCAGTTAGAAATTTTGATTAGCAATATTGAGAATTGATCGTTCATAACTCGATAATATTAATTCTTATGTCCTTGATTTTGTTGCAGACACCGACAGATGGATTGACAATGAAGGAGGTGGGGACTGTTTATTTTTGGTAAAGAACTTCTTGTTTATGTCACTACTGTTATGTGTAGGGACGTATTTCTTCCCCAGAAATTTAACCAAAGGGTGGAGCCCCTCTATTGAACTTTGGAGGAATTCTTCAGTGTTTTCTTTTTTTTTTTCTTTTTTTTTTGGGTGCAATTCCATAATTAGATAAAAAGAAAAAGCAGAAGTTTGTTATACGTCTATTTTACATTTTCTTTTCTTTTCTAATTGTGGACTTGTTTCAGCCTATTGATTTAACTGTGGGTGCTTGATATTTGAGTTTAGAAAAAGCTGCATGAGCACAATTAGTATTGTCTCAAGTATTTGTTCAACTTGTTTACATTTTTGAAGTTGCTTCAGTTTACTTATCATGCAAAGAAGAATAACGGCACATATACTGTGGTGCAGTCGTATGAGGTGAACTCTAGGGGATTGAAGATTTTCTCTAAGAGTTGGCTTCCGGAGACGTCTAGCCCCAAGGCAATAGTGTGTTTTTGTCATGGTTATGGTGACACATGCACGTTTTTCTTCGAAGGCATGTAGCTTAAGTCGAAGATTTTCAGTTGAAGATTAGTAAACTTCTGTTTTTGATTAGCCATGCTAATTGAATCTAATTATTTCATAAAAATTTCAGGAATTGCAAGGAAGTTGGCATCATATGGATTTGGAGTTTTTGCAATGGATTATCCAGGATTTGGTCTCTCTGAAGGTCTTCATTGCTTTATCCCAAGCTTTGATCAGCTTGTGGACGATGTCATTGAGCATTACTCGAAAGTCAAAGGTGATGCTTAGTCTTTTAGTGACCTGTACAAAACCTTTTTAACAATTAAGGATTAGTGCAAACACTTAATGAACAAATTCTTCCCAGAAGCAACAGTTAATTTTGAATACTCAGAGGATTTGTATTATCCTTGTAGAGTTACTTGTCAAAGATGAAAAGAAAAAGAAAAAAAGTAAGTGCGCTCAGCAATGATGCTTATGATGGGTGCTTCAAATCTGCATGCTGTAATAGGTTTTTAAAACCATTTAATAATTTGAATTTTGCTGGTCATAGGAGTTCTTGATTTAATGTGTTTAATATACTACAAAAGAGAGAAATTGGAGAACTAAGGAGATTAATCCCCTAGGTAGATAGTTCGCAATGAATCTGATAGTTTAGATATAATTTTGGCAGTCGACCTACTTGTATTTGCCTTTTGGAAAGTTTGTACTCTGTATCTCGAGTCCACCTGATTATTTGAATGTAGAAAACTTTAGAGCAATCATTTGATAGTAGTGAGGGTGCTTGTTTTGAATTGGATGTGTTCAATCAACATGCTGGAAAAAGTGAGTTTTATCTTCGATTTGTTCTTCATTGGGACTCAGAAGGGAATCATTAACATAAACAACCAATTATGGATGCACCACCTGTGGTTTCTTTTGCTTTCTTTTCTTCTTTCCAATCAGTTGTTTCTTTCAGCTGTAACCTCTTCTTTTTGTTTTTCATTTTTGAAATATATGATCTCAAAATGAATCATCAAGCTATAACAATTGACTGAAATATACCATGTTTTTCTAGGGATTTATAAGTAATTGTATAAACACAAGTTACCCTGTTTTTCTATAGCATCTCTGATCTTTGTGCTTATAAATGCTGAACGATGGCAGAGAACCCAGAGTTCCATTCTCTTCCAAGCTTCCTCTTTGGACAGTCTATGGGCGGAGCTGTGACTCTGAAGATGCACCTAAAGCAACCAAATGCATGGACTGGTGCAGTTCTTGTTGCACCGATGTGTAAAGTAATTTATGAATCACGATCAGTGTATTAAAATTGCCTTTATGAGATTTAAACTTTTGATTGACTGAAAAAGTGCTCTGTAGATTGCAGATGACATGGTTCCACCATTGCTGTTAAAGCAGATCCTGATTGGTCTTGCTAAAATTTTTCCAAAGATGAAATTAGTGCCACAAAAGGATTTGGCTGAGGCTGCATTTAGAGACTTGAAGAAGAGAGAAATGGTGTGAAGTTACCATCTGGATTTCATAGTATTACTTTCTTTCTATTTGCCTAGCTTCTAAGTAACGTTTTTCTAATCCCGTTTATGTTATCCATCCTGCTTTAGGCGCACACAATTCCTTATTAACCAGATCTTTTTTCTCTAAATACAGACAGCCTACAATGTCATTGCTTACAAGGATAAACCACGGTTACGGACTGCACTAGAAATGCTGAAAACCACACAAGAGATAGAACGTTGGTTGGAACAAGTATGGCATTTCATTTTTTTCTTTTATTACATTTTGCTTGTGTGGAATGTGGTTTTCTATATTCTGCATAGTCTTCTTGTTTGTCTTTGTCATCCATTCTGTACCATTATAAGTAGCATTCTTTATGGACTTACAAGAGGTGGCCAAAATTGGTCATGAATTTTCACTTTGAGATGTCAAGAGTATGAGATCTATCTGAATCTGCTAAAATTTCATTCATCTGTCTACAATGTTCTATTTCAATTTTGAGGAGATTTCATTGTACCTGGAAGTAATATGGAATTGTTAAGTTCTAAGGGTTTTTGCCTTTATCTTCACTGAATGTCTTTACAGGTTTCCCTGCCGTTATTAATCTTGCATGGTGAGGCAGACATTGTAACTGACGCGTCTGTGAGCAAGGCCTTGTATGACAAGGCTAGCAGTTTAGACAAGAAGCTTAACCTTTACAAGGATGCTTATCATTCGCTTCTTGAGGGTGAGCCTGATGAAATGATAATTCGAGTTTTCAACGACATTGTTTCGTGGCTTGATGAGCATAGCGCAAAAAGTGTGGGCAGCTGACTTCTTTCTCGATCTTTTTGCATGCATGGATGTGTACAGAAAAGCACATTCGCTTCAAAGTTTGCAATTGCATATACAAATCATCAAGTGTGTGACATTTGCGAGCCATATTTTTTGTATTGTTTTCTAATTTATAATCATTTTTCCGAAAAATAATTGCTGAAGCTTTTTGATAACTTGAACTTCAGCTTTGATATTGGAATAGTCAACTGATTAATAAGGTATTTGGGAAGAGTTTAGCTTCTTCGTCTTCCTTGCATTGCTTGTACAAACTCAGTTATCTTAATGATGGTTCAGGCTTGAATCAAGACAAGGTCCTTAATATCTTCAGTGTGTCTGCCAATTTTTTTTTATTTTTTATTTTTTAAAGTCATGACCTTATTGAAGGCAGCCTATGAAGATATGTACAGTTTGAACCTTTAGCTCCAATTGAGATGGAAGCATCTTTTTTGTTTTCGTGTTCGCTAATATCCATCATGTTTCTCATGGCTATGATAATCATACAATAAAGAGTTTTTGCTGCAAGTAAGACTCTCGAACATTTTCTGATAGATATGATATTTGTAATGGATGTTATGCATGTCAGAAATTGTCCCAGAAGTTTTAATCTGCATTATTTGTAAGTAATGCTTCACCGCTACCACTTGTGAAAGTGTTACTTGGGTGTCAATATTTAAATTGGTGCAGACATAAAGACACCTAGCTTGCACTGAGAGAGGACTTGTGCAGATGATATTTGAGCAACATGAAAGAAACCATGGAAGCATAATAATTGCGAGCTAGAGAAAAAAAGTTCAATAATAGTACAGACAGAAAATAAAGCATGTTTGCCAGAGATGATGGTCCACAAAGACAACTTGAGACTTCTTCCGGCAAGAAATAGAAGTATGCAGGGGTTGTTTTTTTGCATTTTTGAGTTAGGGTGATTTGAGTAATGATCTTTGGTTGAGTTTGAGTTATAATTTAAATTAAAGTTGTAACTTGAGTTTGTATTTAGATGTGCACATTTGAGCTATTATTTAAATTGAGAATCTTTTTGAGTTTGTGTTTGGGTGGGTCAAAACTTAAATTTGTATTTATATATATTTTAATAAAAATGTAATGGTGATGAAAAATTTTAATAGGGTATATGGGTGGAGTTTTATTCGTCTTTTCGTTGTGAATGCATAGAAAAAAAAATCATGTCAATCAGAATTAAAACGAAAAAATTATGGCATTTTTAATAATAGAAAAAATATTGTTTATTAACTTTGAGTTTGAGTTTATGAACTCGAGTTAAAGGGAAAATTTAAACTTGAGTTTAGCCCCAAACTCGAGTTTAAACTTGAGTTCAAATTCGAGTTCAAACTCAAATTTTACAAAAGTTGTAACTTGAATTTAAACTTTTTCTGAGTTTTGTTGCAAAAGAACAACTCTTATGTCTCAACTTCACATAGCCCAGACTCTAAAGTTTGCCTGCAAACAGAAAGAGCAATGTTATTAGGCATTGGTGGTGCTCAATATCATTCACTAATATAATATGAATTCCGCATCATAAGACTCATAAGTGTAGCTCATCTTGAGTATTATTATATTGAGACCAGCATAATAAGGTTGCAGTTCCTTTTTTTGGTATGTTTAGTCCGGTCCTTAAACTTTAAGGGGATGTTCAACAGCCCTATTTTTGAGTTAAAAACTCAAAAAAAAAAAAATAACTCAAGTTATAACTTTATTCAAGTTCATGTTCTTTTAAGTTTGAACTCGAGTTTGGGATTAAAACTCTAGTTCAAGTTTTCCCTTCAACTCGGGTCCAGAAACTCAAACTCAAATTAATGAACATGATTTTTTCTATTCTTAAAAATGCTATAACTTTTGCGTTTTAATTCTGATTGAGATAATTTTTTTTTCTATGCATTGATAACGAAAAGACGAATAAAACCACACCCATATACCCTATTAAAATTTTCCATCAGCATTGAGTTTTTATTAAAATATTATCTAAATACAAATTCAAGTTTTGACTCACTCAAACACAAACTCAAAAAGATTCTTATCTCAAATCATAACTCAAATATACACAACCAAATACAAACTCAAGTTACAACTTCAATTCAAGTTATAACTCAAACTCAACTCAAAATCTACACTCAAGTCACCTAACTCAAAAACGACAAAAGAACAGCCCCTAAGTGTGTTTGGCTGCCCATAAAACTAAAAAAAATGTAACTCGAGTTTCAACTTTATTCAAGTTCATGTTGTTTTAAGTTTGAACTCGAGTTTAGGACTAAAACTCGAGTTCAAGTGTCCCCTTCAACTCGAGTTCAGAAACTCGAACTCAAATTAATTAACAGTATTTTTTCTATTCTTAAAAATACTATAACTTTTTCGTTTTAATCCTAATTGAGATGATTTTTTTTCTATGCGTTGACAACGAAAAGACGAATAAAATCTCACCCATATACCCTATTAAAAATTTTCATCACTATTGAGTTTTTATTAAAAATACTATCTAAATACAAATTTAAGTTTTGACTCACTCAAACACAAACTCAAAAAAAGATTCTTATCTCAAACCATAACTCAAATGTACACAACCAAACACAAACTCAAGTTACAACTTCAACTCGAATTATAACTCAAATTCAACTCAAAAACTACACTCAAATCACACTCTAAAAGAACATGCCTTAAGTATAGTGAGATTTTGATATCTGAATTTTTAAAAATATATATTCTACATATTAAAGTGGGAAACTATTTGGGAGTATATCTTTTTAGGACTTTTTAGAAAAGTCCCATTTAAAAGGAAATTAAGAAAGAATTTTTAAGACCCAACCAATTGTGGTTAGTGGATCTCTTGCCTGTTCTCACATTCTCCCACTTATGAGTTATAACCCACTACTCCCCCTTTTTCCTTTAATCTGACCTATTATAGGACTCCATTTTGTCTGTGGGTCACAACTAGTTTGGTTGGATGATAAAGCAACCAAAGATCTTTCGAGCTGTATCCTTCTATCAATCTTGTCGTTTATTTCTCTATAAGTAATTAATGCCTAATTTATTTTATCATTTAAGTTTTCAATTTTAAATTTTTATAATTAAAAATTTTTAAAAAATGTAACATTTAATTTTTTTTATTTCTCTATAAGTAATTAATGCCTAATTTATTTTATCATTTAAGTTTTCAGTTTTAAATTTTTATAATTAAAAATTTTTAAAAAATATAACATTTAATTTTTTTTGTTACAGTAAAAAATTTTTAAAATATATAATATCTTAACTCAAATTAAAAATTTAAATTCACGAAGTGAACGACACTAATAAAAGGCCATGTACCTTATATCATGGATCATGGTTGGTAATCTCATATTTCGTTGACCGAACCAAGTAGTCAAGAAGTAGCTAACTGAAAGTCTCTGCACTAAAAGGAGAATGTCAAACATCCCCACGTGATCCACTGATCTAATCCCAACGTCAACTCAATTAAATCTCCATTCTGGATTTATGCCACCAATACTATGCATCCCCATTTGTAACTCATCGGTAAAGTAAGTAATTTTAACAGTTAAATTAAAATTTTAATGGTGAGATATGAAGCGTGAGTATTAAAAATTTATAACACGTTACACAAATAGATTAAACAATTAAAAAATTAATTTAACGATAAAAATACTTACTCTATTAGTAGGTCACAATTTTAAGATGCACCGTAAAAGAAGTCCACTAATAAAGAAGCAAATGACATTATTTTGAAGCGCAAAAAAATGACTTTTTCTAGTAAGCAGCTTCTGACTATTGAATCTGATCAGAATCACACTAATTAAAAAAAATATGTAAAATATATAATTTTTTATACGGATTTGATGGCTGGAAAGTAAATAACTATTGATAGTTTATTTTTTCAGTCCCAAAGAAACTCATTGCAAAAAAAGAAAAAAAGTGAAATAAATATGAAAACATAGAAAAATTTATATTGTGTTGCCTAATTTTTAATTCAACATACTATCTAGGACCATCTCTAATGCAATTGTTAATATCAATTGTATATTTGGTACTAAATAATGTGATATGATGTGTTATTTTCATTTGTATTATAATAGATGATGCTATTTCAAATGTTAAATATACTTTTTATCATAATCGTTAGACTTTAATAGCTGTAAAAATAAACTTTTAATTTTAAAATAAATTGAAAATGAAAAAATTGCAATGATTAACTGAAAAAATAAATATATCAATCAATATCAATAAAATATTAAATTTGTCATAAGTTATTTTTAGTGACAAATTCATCACAAAATATAACATATGAAAAATTTAACACAATACATGACATTACATTAAAGAGTATTTTTTACATATAAATGCTAAATTTTTATTAGCACGTAGTATTGCGTTAGAGATTCTAATATAAACTCTAACTCCAATTGTAAATATGGCCGTAGAACTTAAATAGTTTTCAATTGATTAAAAACAAAACAACAGGACTTTTCTCAAAAATTGGATTTGTTTCAACGCACTATAAATGCATTTATGATACTACTATTTAAATTACCAATTTGTCCTTAAGAACTTTTGGTAAGGGATAAAAAAATATAAAGATATGCGTAAAAATAACTTATTTAAGTTATTTTTTAGTAAATGATCGAAGTTTTATAAGATTAAGAAAATGGTTGTTTATCAGCGATAAATCATGATGATTCAATGATAAATCAATTGATTGATTTAGTGGTATATTATTGATTGACTTAGTGATTTAGTATTGATTAATTTAGATTAACTAATTTCAATTAATAATATACCTTTTTCTCATTGATAAACCATGGTATAGTGGTATACTAAGAATTGACCATTGTAGAAAACAATCATTTACCTGAAGAAAAAGTTCGACCATTTACCTAAAAAAATTCCACCATTAATTTAAGAGTTAATTTTACTTTTAGCCCCCAAGTAATATTAGTTGTCTCATTTAATCCTTTAAATTTTTAATTAACACACTCATGACACCCGAGCTTAACAAATGTTGCACTAACGGTTCTGCTGTTGCACAGAAGGAAAGTTGGTCTTCCATTTATGACATAACTATTAAAAAATGGACAATTTTTTTTAGCAATTTAGGTGCACGTGACGTGTTAGGTGGAGCTTAAAATGTTATCCTGGATACCTTTTGTCCAAATTGCTGACAAGATGTTGAAGAATGAGATTCTTCGGGCTTGTTTATTTGTATTTTAAAATGATTTAAGTTTATATTTTAATTGAATTTTATGTGTATTTGAGTATAATTTGAGTTTGTGTTTAGATGTATACATTTTGAGTTATAATTTAAATTGAGAATATATTTGAATTTGTGTTTAGATGAGTCAAAACTTAAATTTATATTTAGATAGTATTTTAATAAAATTCAATGGTGATAGAAATTTTTAATATGTTATATGTGTGAGGTTCTATTCGTCTTTTCGTTATGAACGCATAGAAAAAATAATAATCTCAATTGAAATTAAAATTCAAAAGTTATTACGTTTTTAAGAATAGAAAAAATATTATTCATTAACTTAAATTTGAGTTTAGGAACTTGAGTTGAAGAGGAAACTTGAAGATTTTAGCTCTAAACTCAAGTTAAAATTTAAGTTCAAACTTAAATTTTACAAAAAGAACATAAACTTAAATAAAATTATAACTTAAATTTAAATTTTTGTTGAGTTTGAATGCAAATAAACAAACTCTTCGTTTTTCAGTCTTATTTGAGAATTTTGCTTTTACATCAGTTAATTTAGACAACATACATCAACAACATTTTTAATTCCACCCAACACAATACATGCGTCTCAGGTGCTAATCAGTCCTTTTTTTTTTTTTTTTAACACTTCTATCACACAGATACAGTTAATGCAACATCTATTAAGCTCAAATATCATTAGTGTGACGCTTGAAAGTTTTGAAAGCAAAATAAAATGACTAATACTTTGTAGGTGTAAAAAATAAAATTAAAGGAGTTTCACCGGTAGTCTCAATTTTTAACTTGATCAAAATCACATTAAATTAGAAAAAACATGTAAAATAAATAGTTATGATATAGATCTGACGGTTAAAAAATAAGTGACTACTTATATTATGAGTTCGTTTGGTATGAAGATTCAAACCAGGGTTATTCTAATCATGATTTTAAAACCAGAACCATGATTCATGATTTTAGGTTCAAATCATGATTTTGAAACCATAATTCAGAATCAGGGATTTGAATCACCTTGAATCAAGAGAGGAGTAGTTTTAGAATCATAATTTGAGCTAGTTTAAAATATCACATCAAATTTTGAATCATGATTCAAAATCATCTAAACCAAACACTAATTCTGAATCATGATTTAAAATTACTGTAAATAAACACTGATTCTGAACCATAATTTAAAATTATAATTTTAGATCTATTTATCAAACGCACCCTATATTTTTTCAGAAACTATCAGATAAACTCCCTAAAATTAATCCTTAATTTAAAAGGGGCGGTGAGGTGGTCAAAATGCACAATCCACCTAATTTTCCTAAAAATAGTAGTACCTACAAAGGATACAAAGAAACAAACAAAGGAGCCCAAGTGGGGGGATGTGTCTTTTTCCTCTCGTTCTCTTGGCCAACTTGTAGTGCTCTCAAACGGCTCTTCCTTAGCTGTCAGTGAGTGAGTGAGTGAGTGAGTGCGCAATTACCTTCCAATTTCATTTCTCTCTCTCTCTCTAAGCTGCGTTCGTGCATGCGTGTCCTTGTTTGCAGTGCTTTGCTCTGAGTGGCCAAACCTCGCACTTATATTAACGAACTCAATAAATGAGGCATTCTTGTTGGCTTTGATTGTGGGTTTGGTTTCTTCTCTTCTTTTCGCACCCAACATGACCTTCACTTCTCGCTTTTCCCATTCTCCACTCTCCCTCCAGGTATGGATTTCGGCTTTCAAATTGTTTTTTCATTATTTCTTTCTTTCTTTCTTTCTTTTCCCCACAATACTAACTAAAATGCTCTAATATGCCGTTTAACTTTGAGTGCGATCTGAGATTTGTAGGATTTAGGTAAATTGTATTTGTCGAAATGGAAATAACAGAATTTAGAGAATTCTTTTTCAATCATACCAATTTGGATTAGTGTTAAGGGGCTGGTTTGCTTTAGTTTAAATTCATCTTGGACCCCCTAATAGCAAAATTTCAATTGACAACTTACATTTACTAAAGGTCGTTTACTAAAGGTTTCAATTAAGGGGTCATACTTATATATTAGACATAATACATAAGATGCAATGAAGGACAATTAATTAATTAACAGCAACAAAGGTGCCACCAATGGAGTGGTGCAGCGGTTAGGATGTCTTTACAGTTACTGCCTGTCTTTACATTTGACAGCGGTAACGATCTTTTGAAAAAATAGCAGTAACGAATGCGATGCTGCCGAATTCCCCTTTTTAGCTTGTCTCTAATCGAAATCAATTCGTAAACTAGTGTCTCTAGGGTAGATTTCGATCTAAGAAACTAAATTCAACTGAACTCAATTATATCTTGAAAAAAATGAAGTTGTAGTCTGTTTCTAAAAAAGCTCGCTTATGTTGGTTTACTTGAGAAGTCTGATAGTTTGGAGACAAATTGCAATATTAATGCCATAACATAGTCTCTCTCTCTAATACACACACACATATAGAGATACTATAGCTATGTTTGGTATGAGCGAAATAAAATAGAAATGGAAAAAAGCTAAATATTCTAGTGAGGAAAATGGAGATGAGAGGGAAGATCTCTCTCTTACTGTGTTTGATATGGATTCTTTCCATTCTCTCCTCTTTTCTCCCATAACAAACAACCATGCGTATCCAAATCGTCCACTAATCCCTTCATCCTTGTCCTTCGTTTAACAACCTCTAAGAATCTACAGTCATGGCTTGCCCGTTTGCGAGACCTTCATGGAGAAAGTTACTGTTTTAGATCGACATGGGATATATATAAGGAGGGAAATGTAAGATCTTTAAATCATCACCACCTAACTCAAACATTTGGTTTCCTTTTGCATTAGATTCACGTAGTAAGTTGGTATGCTCTTCTGATATCGGGATGTCTTATCATATTTGATGTTTGATTTTTTATAGATTGACCTCTTCGGGAAGCGTATAAGACCTTGGCATAATGATAGAACAGATCAAAGATTCACTCTTTCACTCCGAAGTAATAACACTGAACTCTTTGGCCAACAAGTTGTGACAGAAGGGGCTCACTTACAGCGAGACTGGAATTTTATTGGAGGATCAAGAGTTATATTTAGACCTAAACTTAAAAGATTTGTTCCATCTGAAAAAGCCTTTGGAATTAACGCATCATGTGATCCTTCTTGCCTTTTCTACTACATTTTTTGCAATTTAAGTTGGTGTGAAATACATAGTTGCGTGACTGAAAATACCATCCTACATTAGGAATCAAGTCTTTGTGCTTAGCCTTTTGGTCTTCTACGTTTAATGGAGAGAATCATTGATCAGATGCATATTGCAATGACAACATAAACAAGTAATCGCCTATGATGTAGTCAATTGGTTTTCTTCTGAAAATGCCCCGTTGGATTGATCTGCTACTTAGGGAGCATTTTCACTTTCACGGTCTCCCTGCAGTCTCTTTCCCATATTTTCCACTGGAAATTTTTGGAATTTTTGGAAGCATACAGATGAAACTCACTTTTGATTTTTCAATCTTGCTGAGATTCATGCTCAGATTCCTCCTAAATAATTTAAGCTTTTTCTTTTTGAATCCTCACTTTAGTTTAAATTGTTCCATTATTGGTCAAATAATCTCGTTATACTTCATATCATGCAGTTGATAGTACAGCTCCGTTACATTGTTTTCTACCATTCTACTTGTCAA
This sequence comes from Morus notabilis, assembly GCF_000414095.1. Classification (NCBI taxonomy): domain Eukaryota; kingdom Viridiplantae; phylum Streptophyta; class Magnoliopsida; order Rosales; family Moraceae; genus Morus; species Morus notabilis. The sequence goes on along the minus strand of NW_010366464.1, from coordinate 21,062 downwards.
GGAACATAGCTAGAAAACTTTGTTACAATGACCTGTTAGTGCCTCGTTTAGCCTGCAAAATCAAGTGCTGCCAAGCTATTCTTAAAATAATTGGTGGTATCTTGTTTGTATTGTTGATACATTCTGTGTCTACATTTTAGAAAAGGAAAGGCCAAAGGGATCCATCTTATTATTATTATTTTTTATTTTTCATTGCTTCATACTTTCTGATTCATTTTAGTGAATCTTTTTTCAGTGCTTAATTTTTTTTAATCTTCTTATCTTTTCCTACAACTTCCCTCCTGTAGGGTGGGAATCGTAGCTTGCTTTGAAATGCACATAAGAATGATAAAATTATGCTTATGAATCCCCTCATTGTTGTTTCACCACATTGATAATTAGCCATTACTTTTTGTGGCCTGTTTTCCACTTTTCTACTGATAATACGCTCTTTCCAAATAAACGCTTGTCTCTTTCTTTTGTAGGGATGGCAAGTTCTCAAATTGCTAGTAGTGTTTTTGGTTTGGGAACAGTAGCAGTTCTCCCATTTTATGCCCTCATGGTTTTTGCTCCTAAGTCTGAATTAGTAAGTTAAACATAGAATTATGCTTCTCAATCAATTATGCAGAAAATTTTCAAATTTTTTTTTTAATTGTTTTCAGTTAAAAATCACTTTTTAAAATGCATTCCATAACCTACTTGAATTCGTTGTTATATGGTTAATGTTTTCTGTATTAGGCCCCTTGATTTTATAATTGAGGCTCTATTGAGTCATTTCTTTTAAAGCCTAATCACAGTATTGAGTTAAGAGTGTTTTCCTGCTAATCTTTGGACCCGTGATGATACTTCCATGCCCTACTTAAAAGCATGCACGTAATTGTTCTTTCTCATGTGAATTGCAGACCAAAATATCCATGCAAAGTAATATACCATATGTTGGGCTCGGGCTTCTTTACGGATATCTACTATACCTTTCGTGGACACCAGAAACGCTGCGGTTGATTTTTGCAAGCAAATACTTATTGCCAGAGGTGCGTGCTTGAAGAAGCATAAACAGGTCGAACTGTTTCTCTAGCTTACGAAGTTGAAAAAGAAAATTCTTATCCAGCAATTTCTTCCCTGCCCTTCGTAACATGTGCAGCTACCAGGTATGGCAAAAATGTTTTCCAGTGAGATGACATTGGCTTCTGCGTGGATTCACTTGTTGGTTGTAGATCTCTTTGCCGCGAGGTATACCTTTGTGTTTCTGTTTTGTAAGTATTTGTGTTTATGCTCTTTTCTGTGCAAGACAAAGTTCTAACTGTCACTGTAATTCACTCAGGCAGGTTTTTCACGATGGACAGGAAAACCAGATAGAAACCAGGCACTCAGTTTCTCTTTGCCTTCTCTTTTGTCCCATTGGAATTATGGCTCATTTCATCACCAAAGCCTTTACCAGAAGCGGCGCTGGGAGTTCCAGCCGGCACGGCATGCATTGATGAATTCGCTTGATGTCGAAAAAATCTAACAGAAAATCTGGAGGAAATTGAAGAAAGAGACTGAAAACTATTTGGCATATTTCTTTTTTTTTTTTTCTCTCTCAGCAAGTGAATGAGAAATTTATTAGTATGCGCTTTTTGTCTTCTTCCTTCGCACGCACTCAGCCTCTTATTTTTCTTTCATCAAATGTTATTTACACAGCAGTGACAGATCTGGTTGACAGAAATTGAGGCTTTATTCAATACTACAATTTGAACTACACTAAATTAAGAATCAGATCTCCATAGTGTTTTAGTTTTTCCCCTGGGATGAACATATAAAACTTCTTCCTTGAGTTGTACACCAAATTTCGTGTCAACTTTTTCCTTGGCAATGGCAATGAGGCTGAGCATATCTTGAGAAGTTGAGCCACCACAGTTTATGAAGAAGTTGGAGTGGACTTTGGATATCATTGCACCTCCCACTCTTAATCCTTTCAGTCCAGCCTTTTCAATTAACTCTGCCGCTGAAACACCCAAATCTGATGGATTTCTAAATACTGATCCCGCACTTCTTTCCCCGATCGGTTGAGATGCTTTTCTTCTGTACATCAAAACCAGCAAAATGTAGATCTTGGTGAGACTACAGTGCATTTTTTTTCCCTAAAATTCGGAGAAATATTGAGATGAAACTCTTAATTGTTAGTCTTTCTATATGATTACCTCTCTAGATATTCTTGCAACCTTGTCTTTGACGTCCCTGAGCTCCGCAGCCAAAATGTAACAGCAACAATGGCTGCCAAGTCTGGCATGCTCTGGAATGGGGATGAACGGTAGACGAAGTTGAGATCAGGTCTTTCAAGTCTTTGTAACCTTCCATCAATGGTAACAAAATCAACACTCTCAACTACATCGGCAGTCTCCTAAAAATGTGAAAAGCAATCAGTGCCTGATTAAGGAATTCTTGGAAGCAATGCTATTCATTCCTCACTTGCCTGTTGATGGAATTGGATGGGACAATATTGACGACAATAATCAAAGCTCAAAGTTTAAGGAGAATACTACAGTATTATACATTTCTAATCGCTAAACCATATTTGGATCAAGTTTTACTTTATTTTATTTTATTTTATTTTATTTTTACACTGATGCACTCTTGAACTCATCAAAATTTGGCACTTGGACCCCTAAACTTCAGGGCTTGATAAATGAGACTTTAGATTCAAATATGTTGCAGTTTTAATCCAATAGTTATAAGTTTGGCACTTGGACCCCTAAACTTCAAATTTTGATAAACGAAACTAGAGATTCAAATGTTTTGCAATTTTAATCCAATATTTAATCGCCGTCAATTAACAGAAGAAAATGCCTCTATTTTTGTACAAATGTACTCAAAATTTTCCGTTAATTTGCAAGTTGAACCTGATAATCGTTATTATCACATTCTTTTTACTTTTTGACATTTGAGACCCTAATTATCATCCGTCACTTATTGGTTTGTACTGTAAAAAATATCAAAATTTAAGGTCTAAAATGCCAGGGAAAAAAGAAAAGAAAAGATTTATGGTGCATTGGAGTGATTTACATTAAAAGGCTAAAATCAACCAACCTTTTTATGTGTACCGGAGACAAATTCTATCTTTGACATTAGTACACACTAACTAGTCATAATTACCTGCCCATTCGCACCAGCATTCATATAAATTGCTCCACCTACAGTCCCAGGAATTCCTCCAGCAAACTCAAGCCCTGTGAATCCTTCATTGGAACATTGCACTCCCAAACGGTTAAACCCGAAACCACTTCCAACTTTGTAGACGCCATCTTCCTTCTCTCTCCTCTCCACGAACTCAATCCGGTTCAGAATCACACAGCCATCAAAACCCAAATCACAAAACAAACAATTTGAGCCTTTACCAATCACAAGGAACCGCAAAGAATGCTCATTGCAGTATCTACAAAACCCATTTTCAAACTTCACAAAACGACCCATTTTCAATGAAATAACTTTGAAAACCCATTTACCAAATTCACATAATAAGTGGAACAAAGAAAAAAAGCAAACCTGATAGCAGAAACGAGCTGGGTGTGATCGAAAACTTGAGTGAAATAGTTGCAAGGGCCACCGATGCCCCAAGTGCCGAGATCCTTCAAGAGCTTCTGGCCGCGAATGAGTTTGAAATCGTTTTGTCCTTGTTTGGTGGAACTGTAGCTATATTTGCAATTGCACAGAAAAAGGTCTCCGTTTCGTGGCGAATGTAGTACAAGTGAACAAGCTTTGTAACAGAGAGGGATCGCCATAGAAGTAGGGAAGTGATCTTCGTAAAAAGACTGTCTAGATACAGCTCATTACTTTGAAAATAGAGATTTTCGTATTTCTTGCTTATGGAAATTTTGAAAAAAAAGTTCATTTCATCAATAGTATTTATTTCTCTTTTTACAATTAGTTTCCGTAGTCAATTTATTTTATTTATTTTATGAGTAGTATTCTCATTAAATTTTAGATGAAAACTAACTTTATTTGATAAAAAGTTTTTAAATTATTTTGTCTCTTTAAAAATAATTTATTTATTAATATGTTTACCTACACGTAATCGGAATGAGCATAAATCGGAGTGGGCAGAATTCGTAGTGGGTAGGATTCGGAGTGAGGAATCAGAGTCAAAATAAGTTGTTTACTTAGTGATAAGATTCAGAATCGGAGTCATTCCAAATCTCATTTATACGTTTACTTACACCTAGAATTGAAATGAAAAAGTGTAAAAGTACTAATTTACCCTTTAAATCAATTTGATATTTTCAATTTAAAAAATATAGTGTACTTATTATATTAAAATTAATCATAATTAAAATATTTAGTGTAATAATTGGTACTAAAATAATAAATTTAAATTGTACAACTATTTAAAATATAAAAATAAATTTTAAATAAAATAAATAAAAATATAAAATAGTGTTAAAAAATAAAATATATTATTAATTTATTAAAAATAAAGTACATATTTATTATATTAAAGTTAACAATAATTATGCTAATATTATAATATTAGGCAAATAAAATAATAAATATATGTTGCATTTATTATTATTTTTAATTTTATTTTTAATTGTGTATTTATAAGTAACATAATGGTATAATAGTAAATTAATATTAATATTAGAAATGAGAGTCTCAATCCCAAGGGGGCATGGGAGTGCCAATCTCATTCCTCAATCCCAAATTTGAGTGGGGCCCACCAATCTCACTAATCTCACTCTCATTCCAGGATAAAAAAGAGCAAGTAAACATGGAATTGACTCCCATTTCCCACTCCCATTCTTCAATCCTGATAAGTAAACATGCCAAAAGTTATACTAAATTTAATCTCTACATTTAAAAAAATATATTAAAATTAAATCATTTTAAATAAGTAGATAGAAAACATTGGATATAAGATGTACCAAATTTAGTTCCTAAAATAAAAATATTAAAAATAATTTTTTTTACTTGCATTTTTTACCGTGAGACTTAAAAGAAAAAAAAAAGCTCATCGGTGGAACCTCCACTCTTAACCATTGAATTACTTTTCAACAGTTAGATCTATAACAGGAGCGGTTATGTGTAGCGCGTCGTAAAGTTTTAATACGAACTTGTACAGATCTAATCATTGAAAAATTAATTTAACAGTTAAAAGTGAGAGTTCTACCGGTAGTTTTTTTTTTTTAAGAGTTCCGTCATAGAGGTTGCCTTTGCTCCTACGCATATTTGACTTTTTTTAATTTATTTATTAACATGTGTGACTTTGATATTTTTTTGAGTGGTTATAATTGTCCCACCCTTAATAAATGTTCCCATATTATTATTATCTGACAATTGTAACTTTAACGACGTATATTTTCATAAATATTTTATGTATTATACCCATTTAAACCATTTTATCTCTTATGTATCTGATATTTTATTTTTTGTTAAAAACAAAGTTCTATAAATCTTTCACACCAAATTAAGGAGAAAAGGTTACCTAAAAAAAAGAGTAAAAAGCAATTAACTGCAAACCACAATCCACAATACAACAAAATGTATCACATGATTATTTCATAACATTATTTTATCTACTATAAAAAAAATATTATTATTTATATTGCGTTATTTAGAATTTAATGAGTTCAATAGAATCACTTTTCTTTTTTAGTGACTAAGTTTAGTACAACTTTCATATTTAAAGTGCTCTTACATCCATTTATTAAAAAATGAAGTAATTTTGGTTTTTTTTTTTTAAGTTTAGGGATTAAATTTAGTAAAGAGAAAATAGTTTAGTGACCTTTAATGAAATAAAGTTAACGGTTTTTATCTAAAATTTAAGAAATGGACTATTTATGAGAAACTTATTGAGTTTAGCAACTCATAAGATAAATTGACAACATGAACTAATTGTAGAATGATAAAAAAGTTGAGGGACTTTTCATAAATTTAACTCTTTGAAAAATATTTTGGGCAGAAAAACATGGGTGTAAGCATCATCACTAATAGCATGTAGGTTTATTTATTATTAATAAGTGGTGTGAAGTACTAATACTATGAGACTCATCTTTTATTAATTGTTGGTGTAAAGGGATATTAATAAAGAATGAGAAATAAAAATTCAGACTCATATACTTTTAAAGTAAATTATGTAATTTTCTCAACTTTTTTTTAATATATGCCGGTGAAAACATCATTCGTATGTGTATATAGCACCCAATCTACTTTAGTGTAATATAATCCAATACATATATCATTAATTGTTAACATATAAAAAAGTTACATGTAAAATAAACAATGTTACACTTTGATATGAAAAAAATTACATTCACTAGACTGGTCCGGATGTCTACTCTTAAAACTTTACCCTATATATATATATATATATATATATATATATATACACACACACACACACATATATATATATATAATGCAATTGATGATATATATTCATTTAAAACGCAGTTTATGATACATTTTGATTTAAGTACACAAGTGGCCCTCCTTTTGATAAATTTCAACTCAATATTAAATCTCTAATGTAATTGCTTCTCTCTTTCTTAGATTTGGAGCCTTCATTGCATTACTTTCGTTGTACTTTTTTACTTCCTGTAATAACCTCTCTGTTTTTTTTAATATTAATAAAACCTGCAAGACTGTAATCATTGTTCTAAATGACAATAAACAAGAGAAGAAAGACATTTTATTGGACAAAAAGACAAACTCTACAACAATAGTTACCATTAATCAAAAGGTGCAGGTTATGAACAAAATTTGTTAGAAAAAGAATCTCGTCATAGAACTCCACTACAGGTTGGTACTAGTATGTTTCTTCAGCAGACGTTGAACAATGAGTTAAAAAATTCTCGCAGTTCCATTCAATCGGTGATCAAGAATTCGCCAAGGAATCACCAATGATCGACTTTTCCTTTCCCGTATTTATGATTACAAACATCCTGTGAAAGAACCAAGTGATGTACATGGTGAATCCATAATAACTGCACAAGAAAAGAAAGTTCAATCAGTAATTGGGGGAAAAAATCATAATCTTCTTCCGTTCCAATAGAAGCAAAGAGGACCTCGCCGCATTTTCAATGTGGTTAAATTACTTAACTACAGAATTGACCGTGTTTAGAATTGATCCCATTTTTATTTTTCACGTTTTTTGAGAAAGAAAAAATGAAAACATTTTTAAAAACGGCGTTTGGCGCAATAAAGACAAAAAACAGAAATGAAAACGATTTTTTGATTTAGTGTAAAATGAGAGAAATGAAAAACGACTTTTAATCGTTTTTCATTTTCTCCTCTCTCGAGCAGAGAGAGAGAAAGAGAGACATTAATGAGTTTTTTTACACTGAAAATAATCTCTTGATAAAACTACCAAACACATTTTTAAAAATGATTTCTGTCTGAGATTGAAAACGTTTTCATTTTCATTTTTATACAAAAAATAAAATCATTTTAGAACGAATTCCAAACGCGCCCAATGATTCACCTTTACTCGTAGAACCTCCCAACTGTCCCACTCCTCTTAGTTCTAGTTTTTTATTCAAGGGCACAGACCTCTCATTCAATCAAGACTTCTCACTGATACTCTCATTCAATCAAGACTTCTCTCTAATCAGTATAAACACCTCTCTTTTATTTTCAAAATGACAGAACCCCAAAGTCGTAATAATTCGTAAACTTCTGCAATTCTGCCATCAACTTTTGCCGGGAAGACGTTTAATTCTCTCCTGCGTTTGAAATTACATGTACATTGTTCACTTGCCCGAACAACTTCTTTTTGTTTTTTTTTTTGGCTTAAAATTAAAAGGTCCAACATTTTCAATTCTAAAATGGGTAATTACCACATTATGTTGATAATATTTGGAATTTGGATGCAACAAATAGATAAAACCTTGTATCATAGAGTAAACATACTTCAAGTTGGAAGTGAAGACATCTGAATTGGGTCCTCCAAAATTCCATTTGATATATCTGAAGTTTGAGAAGAATCTCTTCTCGTACGTTCCAGAGAGGTTGCCTCATATATTCCTACAAAATGTCGTTCAAATATTTGTAGAGCAGACATAAGAAATTAGTTATTGAGAAGGAAAAAAAAAAAAAAGGAGATATCCTTGCAACCGAATAAGATGAGATATAATTCATTTCATGTTAGATGCATCTCATATGAAACTCATAATAAGCACTCCTCTACACCAACAAATAATATTTCATGTTTTAGCTCAGTTTTGTGGAACATGACAAGACTTGTTAGTTGGTTAAGGGAATTAGTAAGTTTGTTAGCAGTTAGTTTTAGTGGAAATAGTACTATAAAGAACATCTTTCTTGTTAATCTCCGTGTATGAGAAATCAGCGTCTTATCAGAATATAAGACTGACGTGGATGACGATAAAATTTGCCCATGATCCAGAAAGCAACACAACAGTAATAGAATCTGTAAAATGTTATAAACATACCAACGCCCAAAATGAAACAGCAAATTAGGAACCCTGCCAGAGAGAAGTCCATTTTATAAATTATCTCCATCACAATTATACATCCTCCAGCAACCATTAAATGCCTTGGAGAAGAGAACACCACGTGTAATCTACAAACAATAAGAGAAAATCAGACAACATACAACTTGCAAAAGGTGTTTTTCTATCTACAATAAGAGTTTTGAAACGTTCTACCATATAAATGTGAAGCAAAATAAGAAAGACATTAAACGTGGAAGCACAATTTATCTTAATTGTTATTGCTATTATCAAGCCTTTCTAAGAAAGACAGTAAACAGAGACCGAGGGAAAGAGAAACACAGAACCAGATACAAAGGGGAGGGAGGAGGGAAATGGAGTAATGATGACAACAGAGTAGGTTAAGAAGAAAAGAAAACTATTTTAAGAAGCATATACATGAAATTAGTATAATTTTTTAACAAATTAATCCAAACTAAAGCATATGAAAGATGAGCAAAAAACAATAATTTAATTGGGCACTAATGTAACTGAAAGATGAGCAAAAAACAATAAGTTAGTGGGGCACTAATGTAACTAATTTAACTTTTTCCTCCTCCTCAATAACAAACTTATGTAAGTCTTCAAGTCGATAATTAATCCAATAACTAATCTTGAAGTCACATATTCAGCAAAAAAAAAAAAAAAAAAAAAAAAAAAAAAAAAAAAAAAAAAAAAAAATAGAAAACAAAAATAAACAAAAAAAAAAAAAAAAAAAAAAAAAAAAAAAAAAAAAAAAAACTCTTATACGTGCAAAAATGTTAAATTTCCATAACCTTTTCTTTGCTCCCAGTTTAGTCTTGTGGTAGCTAAATTATTAGCTTAAAAGCAACATCAGTAGATAAAGGTATAGAAACCAAAAGATTGGGTCAATAGCATCAGCAGATCGCTTTTATGTGGAAAAAAGTCATTCTCGATCTGTTGAACCCCACAAAACAATGGAAAAGGAAAGGAAAAAAAAAAAAAGAAAGAAAAAAATTTCGAAGGATATCATGCTTGTGCGTGACTTATTTGAAGTAATTAACCCAAGACCAAGAGTTCAAAGTGTAGGCACCACAACAAAACATCTAAAAGTACTATGCCAAGTTGCCAACACTGACATTTGTTCTTCAAAAGTAGAGAAACTACAAATTTTGTTGTCAAATAGATTGAAAAAAGAACAACAGATTAGGATGACTATGACTAGCCCATGGAGTAAGATTAATAAACATTTTATGCTAGAATGTCCAAAACAAGAAAGAACATTAACCAAGCATGTAAATACATGGCAGAAGGATGTTTGTTTCTTGTATTCGTCCCTGATTCTGAATCATAATTCATGATTTTCTACAGTATTTTTCTCTCACAAAAAACACACGTAAAACGAGAATGATTCTGAATCATGGTTCTGAATCCATAAACCAAACGTCCATGCATTTCTACATAGAACGGTGTAAGATTAATAAACATTAAATAATAGCCCATGGTCAGCGCAGGCTCATAAATTTGCATGAGATACCTCTCCTCTGCAATGCTGTCAATGTAGAATATGAAGATAACTCCAAAAAGAACGGTGCTTGAGAAAGCCCAAACAGAGAAAGGCATCTTCTCACTGCTACTTGAAGGTGATCCCTACGTGCTCCAACAGAAAGAATGAAATAAATTATAAAGAAAAAAGACAGACGGAACATGAAGAAACACTAACAAAAATAGATGTTAAACACGCAACCATAGAATCAACTGGAATGATTCTTGAAATGGTAAAATTATGGGAACTGACACAGCATCCAAATATCATATTTTCTAACTTACAATAATCATGTCCCACATGGCCACAGGAAACAGGAAACACGTTGCAGAAGCAATAGTTATAGCATGGAGTCTCCTTTTAAGTTGATTCTGGAAGCACACCATAGCTACCGTGAGTAAGCAAAGATTTATAGTTGTTCCTACTAATTGAAAAACGTTAAACAACTTGGGGAGTTCAGCTCATTAATGCATGTAAAAGATAACTGCAAATCTTAATATAGATGAACATTAACAACACCTTGAGTGAAACACGTCGTGCAATCACCCTTCTCAGGGCTGATAAGACTCCAGCAAGGATTGGAACAGCCATCTCTGTCATGCCCAAAACTTCCTCAGTCTGAACCTCAATATCAGCAGGACTATCCTTAAATGGTATTTCAAGTTAAGTTCACACAAGAAACTCAAGAATGTAGTCATTTTTCACCAATAACAAAAGGGTGGAGGAAGGAAGAGGATACATGATGATGAAACCTAATAAACTTGACTAATCACAAAAGTGTACTAATATGGATATTTTTCAATGAAAATAAAGGAGTTAACGAAGAAAGAGCATAGATGATTTTTGAGAATAAAGGTTCCAAAATAAGAAAGGATATTGAATGGAGAATATGTTGCCATGGCCCATCCTTGAGATAAGAAGTAGAAAGATGTCAACATTGCAACAAGCCCACCTATCTGGTAAAAGAAAATAAAAAACCTAAGTGAGTGAAGAGGAGTGTTTTCCAATTACATCATATTGATCATGTCACCAGAGTATATCTTGCACTTCAAATTTTTTTTCACAAATATTCAACTAATGCGAAAATAAGAAAATGAATTCGCAGCTGCCACTGTGGTCCAGTTATTACTCGAGAAACATTTTACATAGCTGGAAACCAAGACTCTGGCATCAATATTACACAGTACAAATGACTTGAGAAAAACAGGCATGTAATTTGGCCTGTGCTACAAAAAAAAGCTCGGCTAAAAATTGCTCAACTCAAGGGTAATGGTACTCAACTGCCGTGAAGTAAATAGTCTAAGAAAGTCAAATCACAGAAGCAACGTGGATATTGAATAGAAGAACTACCTTTTTCCATATTTGGCCCCTCCTCCCATATAATACTGCAGATAATACTCCAAGAACAGCACCAGAATACTCTGCTAATATAGCTCTAATGTGAAATGGAAAAATATGAGTGGAGTTAGTTCCTGATAAGTAGTGACATGAACCGATAAGAACTCATATACTAATAACATGCTTAAAATTTCCTCTTGTCAGAGGTGCAATGTTAGTTGAAAAACTAGCTGGGATATTCTTCTGTTATAAGCTAAAAATAAACACTTCAGGCATACTAATTTGTTTACCACCTCAAAATTTAAGTGACACTAGAAATTGATTACGCAATAATATACAATAATAAACTAGGGTAATTATGCGGCAATTGATCAGGGACTTGTATCGATATGGCCATAAGAATAGAAACATTAAAATGTTGAAAATGGTCATATTAAAAGTCTTTTAAGCGGAGCCTACCTAAGAGGTCCACAAGATCTGAGGCCTTTTCCCCACAGAATGAAGTATAAAGCTGTTATTCCACCATTGATTATCGAAGGAACTACCTGAAAGAGAACCACAAATGCTAAAGAAATGAACACACACATACATACATAATTACATATAAAAAGAACAATCATAGTAATTTCTTTTACTGTTTTCATGTGTTTTATAATAAAGGAAACAAATTTTAAGCAACCTGTACATTGGAGAGCGGCCTGCCCTTCCAAGGCTTTTGCAATACTAAAAACAGGATGGATGCTGGGACTAGACAAGTGAAGAGAAAAAGAACAACAGAAGCGCCTGTCTGCGATAAGTATCGGTAGAGGGAGTAAATTGACCAGATTCTCATGAAGTTTCCAACAATATGGATAACTTGCAAGGGAGTGTGCCTGCATTATGACAAGGTCATTGCAATCGTTAGTCACCGTTAAAAAGAACAGAAATTAAAGAACAAATGAATTACTAGGGAAAAAAAAAGAAAAGAAAGAAATAAAACTTTACGCTTACGTATTCACATGTAAGTTAGTGTACTTTGCAGTGGTTAATAAGCTCTAATATTGTTTTCTCCTCTGTTTACCATTCTTAAAGAAAGAGAAAATGGAAGAATTTATTCCATTCCATTAAATGATATTGTAAAACAACAAGCTAAAGAAGCTCGAAGCCACAACGGCGACCATGAGACAGGCCAAACTTGAACACTATAAAATGCCAAAAAGAACCCAGTTCCTAGTCAACTAAAAAAAATTAAAAAAAATAAAATAATAAGTTTGCTCGATGCTAGACCAAATATCTACCATGTCTTCCTCCAACCTTCTTCCATAGTCCCCAAATGTCTAAGGGCCTGTTCTTTTTGTAGGTTTGAACAGAAAATCTATCAAAAATTCAAATTTTTATGAGAAAAAATACTGCAGGTTTTAAATTGTGGTTCGAACGTACAGAAAGAGCAGGCGTTAAATATGCGTTACTAGTTATTACAAGGAAAATCAGTGCCTAATCTGCATTTACAAAATTGGAACTCCGCAAAAATCCAACTCTTATAGTTATTTCTACGCCGGCTAGCGTGCTTAGGCAAACACATAATTGAAATTTTACAATTGCAAAAACAGGTTAGTAACCAAAACATGGAGACCTGTTAACTTAATCAGCCCTCAAACCAAGATATAATCATCATTTAAGTCAGCCAACTTTAAAAAGTCATTAAAAAAAATGAAGGACTCAAAATCAATGGCTAAAGCATTAAGCCTAATGAGAAATGATCAATATTTTACCAAATAACCTCTTTGGTTTTCACTCAGTCAACAATAATTAACATTTGACTGAAGTAATTTTTCCGTCAACATTTAACAAGGTTGTTTTTAGAATTGTACCTTCTATTCCCACTCAATTCCCAAAAGGTTTCTCGGGAACCAAACAAAGCCTGAAGCTTATACAACAACGGAAAAAAAATACAAATTGAGAAATGAAAAGATTTAATAGAAATACCTGAAATGCGGAGAAGATCTTCGATCTTCAGGCATTTGCCCCGGAGGCATCATTTTGGAAACTTAATCGATAGATAAACGGAATCGATCTTGTTTCGTTGCGGAAAACAAACCACTTAATCCAAGAGGTTTAAAGCACTTATGAAAATAATAACTGATTACGAGCTTCTCTACTTCATTACCGATTTATCAAAAAGCTTCGTTCGATTTCTTGGGAGCGAAGAAGCACACAGCATAACTTAGAAATTCTCAAGCTTCTTTCCCAAGCTCGATTTCATCACCGCGGTTATTGAAGACCGGGCCTGTGTATGAAGGAACGAGCCCGATGAAAACTAAGATAGCGGTTCGGCCCAGGTTGTAATGGGCTCGCTCTCTTGTTTACCGGTGAAAAGTCCTACTAAAGCCCAAGCCCCAGACTTCAGGAAATAGATATAGTGGGGACACTAGCCCCATATGTACTTCAAAACCAAAACTGAGGCTCCTTTCGTAGGAGAAATAGAGAGTAAGAAAGATAAAAAAATCAGAATGATTGAGAATACGAGGATGAAAAGAATTGTGGTAATTCTTTGCAGGGAGAAAGAAAAAAATATGTCAAGATTTGATATTGATTAAAATTAATAGGTCAATAGTTTATATAAGTTAATAAATAGGCTAAATTATTATTTTCGTCCATAACTTGTCTGGTTATGAACCATAACTTGACAAGTTATTGTCCATAATTGTCCATAACTTGTCTGACTATGAACTATAACTTGACAAGTTAGTCCATAACTTATCTGGTTATAAACCATAATTTGATAAATTATGACCTATTAATTTCTATAACTAAAAATTGGCATATATACTTTCTTAAGCTTTTCATATTGGCATATTTTCTACTATTTTCCTTTTTTATATTGTTCGGTATGAATAAGAGAGAGTCAAAAGGATAGATAATGATTATTTGTCTAATTATTTTACTATCTATTTTATTATTAAGTAATAATTTTTTTAGAGAGTAAAATATACTTTTGGTTTAAAATTGTAAGGATTCAAGGATCTAAATTTGTGGGCCCAAGAGAGAGCCTCTCCCTCCACTCTTCTCACTCTTCTCATTCATCTAACCAAATAATGGAATTGTTCTCTCACTCTACTTCTCTCCCTCCACCTCTTTTCCTCCCCCATCTCTTCTTCCTACCAAACACATGAGTCTCAAAAAGGAATGTATGTGCGTGTCATATGATTTTCATTCTCCAGTGAGGACAAGTGCCCCTACTGATGGTAACATGGCTACGTGCCTTACAAGGTTTATAGTTTAAAGAGAATTTTTGTAATTAATTTGTTTTTAACTACGTTATTAAAGATCAGAGAGACAAAATCAGAAATAATTTTTGTAATTAATCTTTTTTTAACTACATTATTGACACCAATCCAATAATCTTTTTTTTATTTTCTTTTTCCAAACACGATTAAATATCTGGTAGTATCAGAGCTATAGTGCTTAATTTAGGATTAACTAGTTGTTATCACGTGTGTTGCGTGCACGATCCATTTAAAACAACAGTCGTCAAATTATTTTAAAAGAAGAAGATAATGACGTAAAAGAAAAAAGACGCGAGAAAAAGATCTTAAGCAAAAGACAAAAAAAAAAAAGAAGATTTTAAATTATTTTAATGTGTTTAAATCAATTCCATTTGATTTTGTTTAATCTGTTTTTACTTAATTTGGTGTGCTTTTATTTTATTTTAGTATATTTTTGTTAAATTTTATTTTTTATTGAATCATTTATAGCATTTTTATTTAAACAGTATCGTAAATTTAGTATGAAATCGCGTTAGACCGGATAAAATTAAACTACAAATAAGTCTAAAATTAATAAATAAATATAAAAAATAATAACAATTAGTGAATAAAACTAATTTTTTACCGTCGGATAAAAAATATGGACGATTCAGATGATACATTTTCCCTCTCTCCCTTTTTCTCTCTTTTCTCAAGCGAGTCCCACCACTCCCTCTCTTTCTTTCTCTCTTTCCCAGGCAGCTCTCTCTCTTTTCCCAGGCAGGCCCACCACTCCCCACTCCCTTTCTCTCTCTCTCGGCAAAAAAGTAGCTCCAGGAAAAAAAAATAACAAATAACAAAACGCACCTCTTAAGGAGGCTTCATTTCTACGGAAATGACCAAAACGCTCAAACAAAAAACAATGAAGGAATAAAAAGTTGATGGTAAAATAGTAAAAATAAAAGTAAAGGAATACACACGGAATTTTCTCAAACTTGTGGGAGAAAAAAGACCGGACACTGTTCAAAAAACAATAAAACCGGTGCCTATCATGCAAAATTTGACTAAAAGGAGGTAGTATTAGATAAAAACAACAGGAAGGTAGTTTCAACTTAATTTATATAAGTTTCATTTATTTCACTGATTTGAGTTTTGTTACAGTAAAAAACTCTCAGAAATAGTCACATTTAACTTTAAAAACTCTCACATAAAATTACATCTTAATTTAAATTAAAAATTTAAATTAACGAACTAAACATACCCTTAAATAGTTTATCGTGTGGTATTTTCTATCTGCACGGAGGTAGTTCAATCTAGATTTTACTACATTATTAACACTTGACATAAGGATATTCTCAATTAATATCATGCAAAATTTATGTGTTAACTGTGCATATGATGATCATCGTCATCACAATACAAAAAGGCAAATATGGGAGTTCTGTAACGGCCACGCTTTTTTTTCTTTTTTGAGACTTTTTTTTTTAATAACTCCAGCTAATTACAAAAATCTTTATGCGAAATGTGAATTTTATTTTATTACTTTATTTGAAAATTTTTATGCAAAAAGTTGTGATTATAAGCATAGTAATATCACATCTGACTACTCAATAATATGACGAGTTTGAATCCTTTCACTCTAAATTCAAAAAAATTAGAAATCAAATACCATAAAAAAAAACCCACATTTTTTTTAACAAAGAGAACAAATTACCGTTGTCAAGGTTTTCATTAGATCAGTCATCTAATCTAATGCCACCTTAAAGGGTATACTCAACGAGGTGTAGGAGCCTTTTCGACAATTAGCAAAATGACATAACATTAGGGCTTCGGCTTGGCAATTAATGGTTTTCCCACTGATTTAATTTGCATTTCCAAAAATATGGCATTGACAAAATGATCATTATGAAACAATGAGCGCGTTTAGAACTCGTTCTAAAATGATTTTATTTTTTGTATGAAAATGAAAATGAAAACGTTTTCAATCTCATGCAGAAATTATTTTTGAAAATGCATTTAGAAGTTTTATCAAGATATTATTTTCAGTGTAAAAAACCCATTAATGTCTCTGATTTTATTTTTTGTATGAAAATAAAAATGAAAACGTTTTCAATCTCATGCAGAAATTATTTTTGAAAATGCATTTAGAAGTTTTATCAAGATATTATTTTCAGTATAAAAAACCCATTAATGTCTCTATTTCTCTCTCTACTCAAGAGAGGAGAAAACGAAAACAAAAAATGAAAAATGACTAAAAATCGTTTTTCATTTCTCTCTCATTTTACACTAAACCAAAAAATACGTTTTCATTTTTTATTTTTATTGCGCCAAACGCCGTTTTAAAAACGTTTTTATTTTTTCTTTCTAAAAAAACGTGAAAAACAAAAACATGATCAATTTTAAACATGACCAATAATTTCCATAGCCTATATTCCCCCAGGAAAAAAAAAATCCATAGCCTATGTACACCGTCTATCCTTAGACTTTCTATAGTGGTATTTTTGCTACAAGAAAAATGGTAAGAAGGGATGTGAATACAGTTTCCATTTTATACTCATTAAGAATCCATACATTAAAAACAAACCAAATATTAAGATGTTCTCCAGTACACCAACATACCTATAAACCAAGTATTTTGTGCATCAGATCTACATAAAATCACGTAAAAGTTAAAAAATACGTAAATCTAACAGTTAAAAAACATGATTTACCGGTACGCTAAGCATATCAGAAAATCTTCCTTATTACATATGTCATCTTATTTATTTATTTTTTAAATGAGAAAACATAAAGATTGTGAGTGTAATCGAACCTACAACACTTATCCAAAGCCCTCCTCAATCTCTTCCCATGCCATTAGACAAAACGTGTTAGGCATTGAGAATACATGGATAAATCTTAATTGCTACTAATAATAATATAATATAATATTAGAAATCTCAATTTTTTTTAGCGTTGATGCAAGAAATTAGATCCTGACATTATATACAGCAAGTATAATCCATCACATAGAATGTTTAATAAGGTAATTCCTGCTTTCTATAAACGTACTAAAATAGAAATGTTATAAGAGCAAAGGTCAACTCTTGGGTATTAGCTACCTCCCATCGTGCCCCTTCGTGGTTAATGCACCTATAAAGACTTCGTTAATTTTATTAATTTGAGTTTTTAATTTTTAATTTTATTATAATTAAAAATTTTAATAAAAAATTATTTATAATTTTTTTTATTATAATTAAAAATTATCATATAAAATTACGTTTTAATTCAAATCAACAAACTAACAAAACTAAAAGTTAAAATTAGATTCAAAAATATATATATATATAGCAGTAAAAGAGAAAGGCCTTTAATCATGGATATTATAAAGCTGTAAAGGTTCCAAAAACCTAGCTCGCCGGAATATGCACCAATCGCACCATAATCACAAAGGCCAGTCCAAATTGTGCGGAAATCAGCCCCAAGCACGCTAGAATGACGGCACCCAATTCACATCCGGCCGGAATTTTAGAACCCAGCCCAACTCTTGCCGAAATTCGTGCTGAAATTCCATGACCTAATCCTAATCGCTCCAAAATCAGCCCTAACGACGCTAGAAATCGAGAGACCCAACCCCCAAATCGCAGGACCCAGCCAACATCGAGCCGGATTTTTGGGCCCCAGCCCCAGCTGAGTCGGAATCCGCACCGTTCGCGCCGGAATGCATGCCTAGGGTTGTCGCGACCCCTCTGCCTGCTTCAATCGCGCCTAAATTCGCACCCCTAGCATAGGAATCGCGTAACCCAGCATCGCGATGCTTGATTCCGCCAAAACATGCGAATCCCCGGAGTCCGGCGTCAAATCGTCATTCTCCTCTTCCACTAGTGAATCCAGTCACGATTCGTCTTCAGTTGGTACCTTGAGATGTTGCCCTCGTAGATCTCGCCCAGATCCCTCTTTGACCCTAAGTTTCGTCGCGTCTGTCCATTCTCCTGCCAGATCGTATGCCTTTGAATCTCTAGACTCCGATCTCATGTCTTCTAGCGTCACTTGCCGACGCGGGCCCTCTGGATCTAGTCGCGAATCTCCACATCTGCTCACAGTCTGAGTAGTATGGCCCTCGCCATATCCAACTTGCTGGTCCTTCGCTGGAATCCCTTGTTGGGCCAACAGTTGATCCAACTTCAAAAGAATCACCTCCAGTTTCCTTTCCAGCACCGGTAACGTCTGAATTTCTGCAAATTCTCTCTGGGTTTGCACTCTGAACGAGCCAACCTGCTCCATTGCTGAATCTGTTCTTACTTCCATTTTCTTCTCAGCTGCAGTCCCATAACTTAGGCTTGTATTTGTTATTGTTGTAGTCCCATAACTTGCTCTGACACCACTTGATAAGAACCGAACATGAACAGAGCAATTTGAACAGAAAAAAATAGAACTATATTGATGAAATAATAGAGAGATTACAAAGTAAAACCTAAAAATGGTGGTTATTCGAGAGACCACCAACTCTCCCAAGTTTTCCCAAATTTTCCCACTAATCAGATATTACCTCTCTAACCAGTAATCCCTCCCTTTTATATTTCTCATTCTCTTCTAACCAGTACTAGCAGCTAAGACTAACAAAACCAACACCTAAAGCCATCTAAATATTCCTAACAGGTCACGCTCTTATTAACTAACCAAAACTTACTTCCAGGAACCTATCACATTATGATATTTTATTGTTTTTCCTTTTAGTCTTCTACTTGTTCCCTAAGCTTTGTCCTGACTTGATGTCTTGTTTTTTGTGTCTGTCCACCATGTTCATTGACAAAGCTGAAATGGTTTTATTGCTTTACTGGTTATTATTTCAAGCTAGCATAATAATTAGAAAAAGTAACTATTGTCTTGGCTTGGTATCTTCTGATTGAGGTATTTATTTATTTTTCTGAACAAACCAGAGAATATATTAGAAGTATTTAATTGATTCCAGAGTATATGGAAGTTTCAAAATAGTAGTGAGTTGGTGCTCTATACTATTTCCCAATTAAAATTTGTTAATTTTCTTCTCCCTTATATTGTTGTTAGAGATGTTTGGTCTTTGGGGTTTCACTGCTTGGCGTGCATTTAAACGGTGTCTGGAAGGATTTAGCTTGTGCATTTTTGTTCCATTCCTACTCTTAATCTTTGAAGAGAATACTCTTACAGTTCTAGTCTTATGGTCTTACAAGTGGTGTATTAGTTTTTGTTTTTGTTTTGTTTTGTTTTTATTTTTTGTTGTTGTTGTTGTTGGTTTTTTTTTTTTTTTTTTTTTTTTCCTTGCACACCAAGAAACAGTGAAACTATATGAACCATACCATGGAAATCACCTGAATTTATGAATTATTGAACTTCACAAAAGTGCTACATAACTTCTAAGATGAGATTTACAAGCAGGTAAGAACAAAGTCCCATTAAAGCTAATTAGCACTCGACTCCTATGGCCGACATGGCAGAATTGATACATTAGAATACAACAAAACAGGGGTCACTTCATACATTCAAACCAAGGATATTCTGTCTCTAGATAACAAAATACAAAGATGTTACATATATATATATATATATATATATCTATATTAGTGTTGTTTGCTTCTAACCTTTGTGTAATGCAATGATACAAATATCATAGGCACATTGATGTAAATGAGAAGAGATTTGATTTGCTGAAATGAGGGAAGAGAAGCATATTCATGTGCTTTCCATCAATAGCATAGAAAGGGCCAAAACTAATTACAATCAAAGGGGACATGTTGAACATAAAAGCCATATTTCTGCTCTAATATTGTTCCCTCACCCATTTCTCCACCTCTTGTGCCTCATGTGACCTTGTTGCCTGCATCATCAACATTCTTAACATCACTTTACATACGATACCACCGAATCCCTTTTTTTGACATTTCATGGCCCACCAAAAAAGGGCTCGTATATACTAGAATGATGGCCGCGTTTAGAATTGATCCCGTTTTTATTTTTTACGTTTTTCAAGAAAAAAAATGAAAACATTTTCAAAACAACGTTTGGCGCAATAAAGATAAAAAACGAAAATGAAAACGATTTTTTGGTTTAGTGTAAAATTAGATAGAAATGAAAAACAACTTTTAATCGTTTTTCATTTTTTATTTTCGTTTTCTCTTCTCTCGAGCAGAGAGAGAGAGAGAGACATTAATGAGTTTTTTTTTATACTGAAAACAATCTCTTGATAAAACTACCAAACGCCTTTTTAAAAATGATATCTGTCTGAGATTGAAACGTTTTCATTTTTATTTTCATACACAAAATAAAATCATTTTAGAACAAGTTTTAAACGCGCCCGATATTTTTAAAAATACAAGAAACCTTATTATTATTTTGTAAACAATAGAGTACCGATACATGTTGTTACGTCAAAACACACAATCAATATTTTTAGACCTATAACATGTATACGAATTGGATGACATTATAAAGGATTGTTGCTTTCAATTTACGTGCAGTAAATTGTTATCCTTTTTTATTTTATTTTTTGGTTGAATATTATCGTAATTAACAGTCCTAATCATTTAAATCAAATCC
>NW_010366463.1:225708-264969 GCF_000414095.1 Morus notabilis | reverse complement strand
TTTTTTTTTCTTTTTCATGAAAGTTGATTTAAATTGCCAACAGTGGGACTTTTGCTGTGTTTGGACGTCATGATGGATGGATATTAAGTCAATTCCTGAGTTTTTTAGGGCTTGTTCTTTTATACCTAAACTCAAAAAAAATTTAAACTCAAGTTATAACTTTATTTAAGTTTATGTTTTTTTTGTAAAATTCGAGTTTAAACTTGAGTTTTAACTTGAATTTTAACTTGAGTTTGAGATTAAAATTTGAGTTCAAGTTTCCCCTTCAACTCAAGTTCCTAAACTCAAACTCAAGTTCTTAAACTCCACCTCAAGTTAATGAACAATATTTTTTTTATTCTTAAAAACGTTATAACTTTATCATTTAATTGCGATTGAGATGATTCTTTTTTTATGTGTTCACAACGAAAAGACGAATAAAATTCCACCCATATACCCTATTAAAATTTTCCATCATCATTGTGTTTTTATTAAAATATTATTCTAAATACAAACTCAAGTTTTGACCCACACAAACACAAATTCAAAAAGATTCTCATCTCAAACCATAACTCAAATGTACACAACCAAACACAAACTCAAGTTATAACATAAAATTCAACTCAAGATCTACACTTAAATCATCATAACTCAAAAATATAACTGAACAAGCCCTTAAATTTTGTTCGACGCAAGAAATTGAGGTGTTAATATTGAATACGACGTCGTAACACGCAATATGAAATACAAAACGTGTTAGCAGACAAAAGGTAACTTAGAATAAGTGGAACATAGAAGCTCTGAAAAATATTATTTTGATGCGAAAAAAATATATTATTTTTGGATCAAAGTCTGAGATATAGTTTGGGAAAGCTTACTCCTTTTAATTAAATTATAAATTTTCATTCTAAATCATTTGTAAAGTACACATTCTCAAAAAATAGGGCATTGTTTCGTTCACCGTTCAGATTGTGTAATTTGATTTGAATTATGGTGATTTGAATTGTAATTTAGACCGTTATTTGGATAATAAATTATAATTTGAATTGAAAATAAAATCCAAACAGTATTTGTATAAAGTATCCAAAATTGTTATTATAATTTTGTAACAAATCTTATAAAACCTCATTATAAATGACATTAAAAAATATGTAACACGGATGATGGTTTGTTCCTCTCTTCATTATGTACACATTGAAAAGAAAAATTATCTCAATCGGAATTGAAACGAAGATATTTTTAAGCTTGAAATGAGGATGGAGAAAAAATAAAATCCGAATTGCTTTCTACAGTGAAAACAATTCAGATTGTTTAAATTTAGGGGGGAGGGGGGAGGGATCAATTCTAAAATAAAGCATTTGAACCATTTAAATTGTCATCATTTAATTCTTTAACAAACATCAATTTAAATCTTAAACTATAATTTGAACTAATTTTTTAATTTGAAATGTTGTAACAAACATGGGCTAGAATTAACCAATGAGCGATTATACTTTTACATACCGTCTTCTATATTCACACAACACATAATTTTAAAGTGATTAAATTTACTTTTTACACTCTTAAATTATCCCTAATTATTTTGCATAAGATTATTAATTCTTGACCACTTCTTTTTCCTTTTCACACCCGCCATTTAATTTAATTTGTTACTTTTAAGGTTGTACAAAAATAATTGAAATAGATAAAACCGATAAGCAGCACCGGAAACCGATTGATAAAAGGGTCAGAAGCAGAGGTTGACGTCGTTGGTCGACGAAACCAAACCACCCAACATTTGAGGTTCGGTCATCGATTTTAGAGGTTGTTTGGCTGGGGGATTCGTCCCCTGATTCGAATCATGGTTCGTGGTTCGCTATAGTATTTTCTCTCACAACAAATACACGTAAATCGAAAATAATTCTAATCACATGGTTCTAATCCATGAACCAAACATCTCATTAGTGTTTTCCGCTCAATTAGTGAATTGAAAACCGACTTTCTTCCCTAACTTTGATGAAGTTTGTGGCCATTCCCTTGCAGTACTACGCCGCCCCCTCTTCCTTGAATTCTCCTTTCTTTAATCATTTGTAGTTTAAATATTTGGTTTGTTTGTCACATTTTAAAGTTTGCTTTGAGTTTAAAAAATATAGCAATATTTTTTTCAACTCGTGATGGGTAAATGAATAAGTCTGGGGAATAGTTATCCCAATAAGGACTTTCGGATCCAACTCCATCTTAAATTACACGGGTATATAGTAGTAAATAAGAGTAAGGGTGGCAATTCGTGTTAGTGGGTTGTGTTCGTATCAACTCGTTTATTAATCGTGTCAGAAAATATCAACTTAAACACGACTTGTTTATTAAATGTGTCAAAAATATCAACCCAAACACGACTCATTTATTACTCGTGTTAATCGTGTCAATCCGTATAACTCGTTTCAATTAATATACTGAATAAATAACTAATATAATAATGATTTATTTAACACAGTCATGACATGTTTAACCTGTTTATTGATCAATTTATCTTTTTCTTTAAGAAAAATAAATGAATTTTACCTACAAATATTAAAATTCATATTATTTGTATTTAATATGGCATATAGACTTTCATGTTATATCACATATAATTAGATTACAGATGACACATATAGTTAATTGTGTCAATTCGTGTCAGGAGGTCAACCCTAACCTAACTTATTTATTAATCGTGTCAATCTCATTATGACTTAACTCATTTACAATAAATCTAAATCTACTAATTTCATGTAAATTTTAAATCATATCGTCGTGTCCCTATTAAATTGCGAGCATTAGATAGAAAGGACAAAAAAAAGTAGGGTATGGGGCGAGGAAGCTTACCTGGTCCACCCTGCATTTACATCCCATATGGGCACGTACATTTTTTTTTTTTAATTTTGTACATTGTACTTTTATGTAAAAGGTTAAAGGGGTTTTTTTTTTTTTTTTTTTTTTTTTTTTTTTTTTTTTTTTTGCTTTGAATTAATTTCGTAATTGGTCATACGGATTTTGTACACTTTTAAATAAAATTTAAATTCCCTAAAAAATTTCTAATTGTATAATGACATTAACCTATGTTTGTTTTATAGATTTAAATCAAAAGTTTTGGTTCAAACATTATTTATTAAGGATTTCAATTATAAAAATTTTAACAAATTAAATTTCTATTTAAATCTATAAAACAACAGTATTATAAATGTTATCATTATTTTTATCACTATTGAGATAGACAAAACTATTGGCTTGTTCCGTATCTAAATAATCATTGTTAATTTCTCTGTTTTTTTTTTTTGCAAAAACAGAGCTATTAGTTTTTTTTTTAACGTCATAATGAAATTTAGGGTACTAATATTATTATACATAATGATAGACAGTTTTATAATAAGCTGAAATTATAAAATTAACGTGATTAATTTTTTTTTTTTTTTTTGCATGTTTCACATCGTATTTTTTTAATATCAAGTGGGTTTAGTTTCTATTTGATCATAACCACGGATTTATATCACGACAAACTTTGAATTGCATAAGTGTTATCGTTATTCCTTATAAAAAAAAAAAGTGTAATCCTTAGGCAGACTTATATATTCTAATTTGGTCACAAAGACCGATTCCTTTTTTTTTTAATAACATAAAAACGGATTAAGATCACTACTTTTAAATAAAATTTGAATTCCCTCACAATTTTTGTAATTTGTATAGTGATAAGTTACCATTATTCTGCTAAAAAAAAAAAACAAAACTGTTACCATTATTCTTTATTAAAATATGTTATCTTTAGGCATAAGTAAGGATGTTATTTCAATATTTAAATGATCACTATTAGTTTCCTTTTCTTTCATTATACAATAAAATTTAGGATAATAAAGCCTATTCAGTGATCATCCACGCTTCACGTTTGTTTTCTCTCACTACAGTTTTCCTCCGTTCTCTTCCCACAATATCTCTTTCCAAACGAATTAACAAAAAAAAAAAAAATCAAAATTCATGCCCACCACCGCCGATGAGCCACTGGGGACCCTCATCCCGTCACTGCCAAACGAAGTCGCTTTGCAATGTCTGGCTCGCGTCCCAAGACAGTATCACCTCGTCCTCGCGGCGGTGTCGAAGCCAATCAGATCCCTCCTCGCTTCCCCAGACTTCTTCGCCGTCCGATCATCCCTCAACTGCTCCGAACTCCTGTTTTACCTGAGGGTCGTAGAGGCCAATCGGCCGCTTTGGTTCATGGTCCACCGAAACGCCGCAACGGGCAATACCAAAGTTGCTCGGCTCCCAACAGCTCCCCAGGAACCGTTAGTGTGGTCCGACTGCGCCGTCGTGGGCCCCAATATCTACGACCTCGGCTGCCGCTTTTCAACCGAGGTGTGGATTTTCAACTGCGGCATACACACGTGGGAGCGCGGTCCGAGCTTGCCAAAGATGCGAAGTAAAGCCGTCAAGCATGTAGTGTTGGAGGGCAAGATTTACGCGATCGGAGGTTGGACAGCAGAGTGCGCATTGGCCGACGTGTTCGACACGGTGACCGGGCGCTGGGAGGCCCTTCCTAGCCCCAAGCTTCGGGTCTACGGCGAACCGGTTGTTGGATGCGCCATTAGGAGTGGGAAGGTTTGCGTCTGGTTGAAGCGAGAAGAGCTCAGGTTCGACCCCGCGACGAGGACATGGGAGGTGTTTAAGAGCCGCGCCGGATCGGAATTGCATTCGAGTGTAGAGATTTGCGAGGTGAATGGGGTTTTGTGTTCCCTTGATCCTTATAGTATCCCGTTCGGCAAAATTAAACACTTTGATGAAAGAACTGGTGTTTGGAGACCGCTCAAGCTTGTGGGTGATAGAGGTTTACTGAATTTGAATGATCACTTGATGAGACCTTGGATGTTCAATGTGCGAGGGAGATTGGTTCTGATCGGGACCGAATATTTTCGGGGCGGTACGCGGGTATGGTGCGGGGTAATTGAAGTAGTAAAGAATGTCGGGGATGAGTGTGGGGATTTTAGGGGAGAAGTTCTGTGGTCGGAGATTGTTTTTTGGACCAACGAATGGGTGATGGAAGGACGAAAGCCGCCTCTTTTCTATGCTTGTTTACCAGTTTCTTTATGAGGACTAGTCACGCATTAGGGTATACGTTATATCTTATTGATATTCATCTTGCTTTGCATTGCGCAACTCTTACGTGGGTTTGATTGGTGAATTCGTGTCATGATTCAAATTATGGTTCGTGATTTGTTATAGTATTTTTTTTTATAAAAAATACATATAAATTAAGAATAATTTTAAATGATAATTCTGAACGTAATGATAGTTTATGGTGTGGTAGTACTTTTTCCTATTTCGTCCTCTTTTTTTGAGGAAAAGCGTTGACATAGATACTTCTTTGAACCATCTTTGAGTGATCTCAACACATTTTTTGCGTCATAAAAAATATATTGGTGCTTTTCCAAAGCAGTCAAGGCATACATCTCAGAACAATAACGTTGATTATCACTAAATTCCATATATTAATATATGTGTGTTGATTACTAAACAATTTGTTTTAAGAGGGAGCTCTAAAATATAGTTTTAATGTTTTTGTTATAATTCCTACAGCCAAACACACTAGCAAATTTAGTTGTTTATTAAATATTCCTACTAGCATTTGATTTAGTATACATTGCACCTTAATCTATGACCAATTTATGAACAATAACATAATTACTTTATTCCCCTTAAATTCGAGACATGTGCGTCTCACGTGGGCCATTCCGTGATGTTTATAACAGACGCTAGCTAAATGGGCTTAATTGCACCACTTTAGCAAGTTTTGGGGACAAAACGTTAAAATTAAAAGTTTATAGGACAATTTGCTAAATCACCACAAGTTCAAGAGGCAAATGTGCTAAAAACTCTTTAAATAAAATTTAAATTCCCTAAAAAATCTTGCAAATGTATAATGACATTAACCTTTGTTTGTTATAGACTTGAATAAAAAAAATTGTTCAAACATTATTTATTGTGTTTTCTCCTATAAAAATCAAATTAAATTTAAAATTCTATTCAAATCTATAATCTAAAAGAACCAAGCAGGTTATCATATTATCTTTATAGATTCATGGCTGGTATTTCCATATCCAAATGATCAGTATTAGTTTTTATTCTTTTTAATTTTTTTTAAATTCTTTTTCATCATTATAATGAAATTTATGGTACTAGTATTACTACCCATATCATGAGAGAATTTTTATAAGAAACTGAAATTATTATTTATGCGATTAGTCTTTTTTTTTAAAGTTTTAAATGGTATTTTTATGATATGCAGTGGGTTTAATTTTCTAATCTGGTCATAACCACGGATTCAGATCACTTTTCAAATAAAATTTGAATTCCTTCACAAATGTTGTAATTATTTATATATAATATAAATGTTATCATTACTATTCTTAAAAAAAGAAAAAATGTTATCGTTACTCTTTGAAAAAAAAAAAGAAAAAAAAGAGAAAAATGTACTTATCCTTTGGCAGACTCATATTTCTAATTTGGTCATAACCATGGTTTCATATTACTTGTTAAATATTTTTTCTTCTTTTTGAATAGATTGTTAAATAAAATTTGAATTCCCTCATAAATTTCATAATTTTTATAGTGATAACTGTCATCATTATCATTCCACAAAACTGTTATCATTATTCTTTATTTAAAAATAATTATCTTCAGGAGGAATTATACGGGTGTTATTTCAATATTCAGATAATCAAAATATTATTAGTTTCCTTTTCTATCATTATATTAAAATTTAGGATAGTAACTGAGAGCAACCTGCTCTAAATTACAAACACCATGCCCACCACCACCGATGAGGCACCGGCGATCCTCATCCCGTCACTGCCAAACGACATCGCTTTGCAATGTCTGACTCGTGTCCCAAGACAGTATCACCCCGTCCTTGCGGCGGTGTCGAAGCCCATCAGATCCCTCCTCTCCTCCCCCGAGTTCTTTGCCGTCCGATCATCCCTCAACTGCTCCGAGCTCCTGTTTTACCTCAGAATCGTAGAGTTCGATAAGCCGCTTTGGTTCACGGTCCATCGAAGGCCCGACCCAAACGCCGCAACGGGTGATATCAAAGTTGCTCGGCTCCCAAGCTCTCCCGAGGAGCCTTTAGTGTGGTCTGATTACGCCGTCGTCGGCTCCAAGATCTACGACCTAGGCCACCTCTTTTCAACGGAGGTTTGGATTTTCGACTGCGGCTTACACAGGTGGGAGCGCGGTCCAAGCATACCAATGCGAAGACATGCTGTTAAGACTCTAGTTTTGGACGGCAAGATTTACGCGATCCGATGGTGGACGGAGGAGAACTCATGGGCCGACGTGTTCGACACGGTGACTGGGCGCTGGAAGGCCCTTCCTAGCCCCAAGCTTAGGGTCTACGGAGAAAATGTTGTTGGATATGCCATTAGGAGTGGGAAGGTTTGCGTCTGGTTGAAGCGAGAAGAGCTCAGGTTCGACCCCGACGAAGACGTGGGAGGTGTTTGATAGTGGCATCGGATCGGAATTGCGTCCGACTGTAGAGATATGCGAGGTGAATGGGGTGTTGTGCTGCTATGATCATTATAGTAGAAGAATTCCCACAATTAAATGCTTTGATGAAAGAATTGGTGCGTGGAAACTGCTCAAGCTTGTGGATGACAGAGGGTTGCTGAATAACTTGCCGCAACCGTGGATGGCCAATGTGCGAGGGAGGTTGGTACTAATTGGGACGAAATTCTTTTCCGGTGATAACCAAGTATGGTGTGGGGAAATTGAAGTGAAGAAGGATGGGGATGAGGATTTTAAGGGAGAAGTTCTATGGTCGGAGATGGTTTTTTCTACGGACAAATGGGTGATGGATAGGCAGCACTTTTTCTATGCTTGTCTGCCAGTTTCTTTATGAGGACTAATCATGCAATGGAGATGGGAGTGCATGGTCGCGTTTAGAATTCGTTTTAAAATAATTTTATTTTTTGTATAAAAATAAAAATGAAAACGTTTTTAATTTTAGACAGAAATTATTTTTAAAAATGCATTTAGTAGTTTTATCAAGAGATTGTTTTTAGTGTAACAAAACTCATTAATGTCTCTCTTTCTCTCTCTCTGCTCGAGATGGGAGAAAACGAAAAAAAAATGAAAAACGACTAAAAGTCATTTTTTATTTCTCTCTCATTTTACACTAAATTAAAAAATCGTTTTCATTTCCGTTTTTTGTCTTCATTGCGTCAAACGCCGTTCTGTAAACGTTTTCATTTTTCTTTCTCGAAAAATGTGAAAAATAAAAACGAGACAAATTCTAAACACGGCATTACATCTGGTTGTTTCTTGTCATTACATATTTGCATGATACATATTCATCTTGCTTTGTTTAACTTTAACATGGTTGATAGTTTTTGTTGTGATTGTATAATTGGGAATGTTGCAATGAGATGGGCTTTTGGGGAAAGACAATTGTTTAGAATTATTTGAGTGGGACATAAACTTGAAAATTATGCTGGGTGTATTTGTTCAGTCCTTGATGATAGAACATACATGACACAAAACCATCCTTTTTTTTTTCGTTGCTTGCTAGCTAGAAGCCAAGACTTTCGGTCTCCATTCCTAGCTAGCTAGAAGTAAGTTTAGTTCGTTAATTCGAGTTTTTAATTTGAATTGAGATGTGACTTTATGTGAGAGCTTTTTACTGTAGTAAAAAAGTTAGATGTGACTGTTTCTGAGAGCTTTTTACTGTAGTAAAATTCAAATTCTAAACTCGAATCAGAACGGGGCCTTATATACGCTTTCCTCCTCCGTTTTTGGAACTGACATCTAATAAAATATGTTCTTTTTGTTTTATTGTTTTTGCTTTCCCACTTGTAGGACACTCAAATATGGGCAGAACGGCTAGTACAGATTTGAATTTTTGTTTTTTCTTTCCTGAAAAAAAATTTGTAACATGAAAGAAAACAAGTTTTAGGTCAGGTAATTTGCTCCGAAGCCATTTTATGATTTGGAGCAACAAGCAAGTACAAATACTTATACTTGTTTCCTGCATAAAACTTGCGCTTGTAATTAGCATTCCTATTTTTCATGTTTTAATTCTATAATTAGGATAACTTTAATAAAGGAAGAATTATGTCATGTATGTGGTACACTCGTCTAATAAAAAACAGACATTTAGGTAGTTTGTTTATATCAGTTTTGTTTAATTATATTTCTTTGTAATATGTTATGCATTAATTTTAGTTAAGATCACCATAAAACTTTGCCAATATATCTTATATTAATTAAGATTTATTTTATATCGTTTTAGATTTTTAGAATAAAATTATTTTAATACTCTCTGTTTTTGAAATTATCTTACCGGTATCCTGTATTTTTAACATATCAATATTATCGAAATGTAGTGTTATTTCATAGTGATGATTCGTTTGAAATGTGTTCTTTTCCTTTTACAATTTTACAATAATGGTTTTTTTATTTTTATTTTAAAGTTTACATATCTTATTACTATTGGATGGAGCCCACTGTCTTGGCTGTTTTTTGTTTATTTTTTTAAAGAATTACTGAACTTATTCTTAAAAGTACATGAGTCTTAATTTTTATTCATTACTCTTGATTAATATTTTTTTTGACTACTATAGTTATTTAATTAAAAAGATATTAATGAAAAATAATGATAAAAATCAAGTATTTATGTCCTTTGTTTCCGTTAATATTAGTTATTTTCTTCATGGAAATTAATTAATGTAGAGGGATAGGAACTACGCATTTTACGCCAACAGTACATGTTCGTTTCACTTGAGTTTGTACTTTGTCCTTATCAGTACAAGTAGGCCTGTTCATAACCCCGAACATCCCGCAAACCCAACCCACCCCGCCCCAACCCAAGCCGAAAAAAACAACCCGCAGCATTATTTTTAAATTTGCGGCTCATTATACCTCTGGCCCGAAGTGTTTGGGGCGGATTGCGGGTTGGGCCCATAACAACCCGCAATCCCCAACCCAACCCGCACAACATACCCCCAAGCTTTCGGCCCAAGCCGAACTGCCCAAGTTCTCCCCTAGGCTCGCTAACATTAGGGTTCACAATCTCATTCTCGGTCTCCCTTCCCATGAACCCCCTCTTATTGCCTCTTCCTTTTCAGTTTTCCCTCTTCTTCCCCTCCCGTGAACCCCCTCATAACTCTCTCCTCATTGCTCAGTCCTCTCGGCCGCCGTCTTGCCCACTTTCTCCGGTGCTCTCTCGCCGGACTAATAAGGATGGTTACTATTTCTATTTAATGATGAAGTTTGAATATTATATTGAACTTTAAGTCTTTGATTTTTTGAATGTTGAAACCGACCACCCAACCCACCCCACACCGCCCCAACCCAACCCGAACATCGTTGGGTTGTGAAAGTTTTCTAACATCGTTGGGGCCAAATATGTGCAACCCGCACCCTTTGGGGCGGGGAAAAAAAAGTCCTACCCCACACCAACCCAACCCATGAACAGCCCTAAGTACCAGTGAAAACATCAGTACTCCAATTTAAAAAAATTTTGGAGAAAATATCAATATAAATGAATATACGGGAAAAATTAAGAAAATGTACAGAAATTACATTAGAACATATATTTCTAATGCTTTATGATAGAATAAACAATAAAGAGATACATAAAAAAACAAGATTTTCTTTTAAAAAAAAATCATACATATTTGATATCTCAATATCAAAAGGAAATTCTATGATATTGATAGAAAAGCTATTGGGTTGACACACCAATCCCATCTCGGTAACGAAAAATTCAGGAGGAAGACTAGGCAGCCGAAGCCGCTTTCTAGTAATGAGATTATATATAAATACTGACCGAGTCAGTCTTTTATTTTAATGAGGTGTAATTTAAATTTTTTTAACAAATTATTTTAGTATGGATATATAAAAAATATATTTATTTTAATAATAGCATATATTATTTAGTGAGAATTTAAGTGTAAAATTTTAAAATTTTTAAAAGTAATATTCTTTTTAAAAAAAAAATTGAGTAAAGACGATAATTCATACTGAACTGTTTTTAAATCCGCCACTCTATATAAGCAATGGAAAAGGTAAAAAAAAAAATACATAAGAAGATGATCGTGTCTCGTAAAGAGCACTAGATTCCTCGGAAACCAGTTGAGAGAGTCGGCAGTCATAGTAACACGTTTGTTTATCCACCGTGTTAGTGCTTTCAAACAAAAGAGTAAAGGAGGAGTAATCAATTGATTGCTCGTGTTTGTGATGGATGAATTTCGAATAAATTTTGGGTTATGAATAAGATCATTCCAGTGTTTGCAAACAGAACTATATCGAATGGCAGATTGGGCATCAGAGAGGTGAATAAATGTAAGACGAGAATAGTTTTAAATTATAATTTTGAATCTATGAACCAAACGTCCTCTAAATTTTTTGAACGCTTCCCTGATTTTTATTTTTTATTTCTTATTTTTCTTTTTTGGGATACTTCCCCGATCTTTATTGCTATGGACCTATCAATGGTGGCTACCTTCTCTCTCTCTCTCTCTATATATATATATATATATATATATATATATATTCACGTTTTACATCGTTTTTTTATGATACGAGCGGTATTTTTCTTTTTTGGGATACTTCCCCGATCTTTATTGCTATGGACCTATCAATGGTGGCTACCCTCTCTCTCTCTCTCTCTATATATATATATATATATTCACGTTTTACATCGTTTTTTTATGATACGAGCGGTATTTTTCTTTTTTGGGATACTTCCCCGATCTTTATTGCTATGGACCTATCAATGGTGGCTACCCTCTCTCTCTCTCTCTCTATATATATATATATATATTCACGTTTTACATCGTTTTTTTATGATACGAGCGGTATTTTTCTTTTTTGGGATACTTCCCCGATCTTTATTGCTATGGACCTATCAATGGTGGCTACCCTCTCTCTCTCTCTCTCTATATATATATATATATATTCACGTTTTACATCGTTTTTTTATGATACGAGCGGTATTTTTCTTTTTTGGGATACTTCCCCGATCTTTATTGCTATGGACCTATCAATGGTGGCTACCCTCTCTCTCTCTCTCTCTATATATATATATATATATTCACGTTTTACATCGTTTTTTTATGATACGAGCGGTATTTTTCTTTTTTGGGATACTTCCCCGATCTTTATTGCTATGGACCTATCAATGGTGGCTACCCTCTCTCTCTCTCTCTCTATATATATATATATATATTCACGTTTTACATCGTTTTTTTATGATACGAGCGGTATTTTTCTTTTTTGGGATACTTCCCCGATCTTTATTGCTATGGACCTATCAATGGTGGCTACCCTCTCTCTCTCTCTCTCTATATATATATATATATATTCACGTTTTACATCGTTTTTTTATGATACGAGCGGTATTTTTCTTTTTTGGGATACTTCCCCGATCTTTATTGCTATGGACCTATCAATGGTGGCTACCCTCTCTCTCTCTCTCTCTATATATATATATATATATTCACGTTTTACATCGTTTTTTTATGATACGAGCGGTATTTTTCTTTTTTGGGATACTTCCCCGATCTTTATTGCTATGGACCTATCAATGGTGGCTACCCTCTCTCTCTCTCTCTCTATATATATATATATATATATATATATATATTCACGTTTTACATCGTTTTTTTATGATACGAGCGGGTTTAATTTCTGATTTGATCATGCGACGGATTTATTACGCTATTTTAGTAAAATTTGAATTCGTTCACAGTTTTTGAGATTGTATAATAATGAATCTTATCATTATTTATAAGAAAAATGTCATCATTATTATGATCATTATTAGTTTTCTTTTCTATCACTATGACAATAAAATTTAGGGTAATGATATATCACTCCACACACACACACACATATATATATCTATATATTTTCATTATATGATCTTGCTTTGCTTAAATTTAACATGTTTGATTGTTTTTATTGTGATGGTGCCACTGATTTACAATACTTATGCTTTCACTGCCTTCCTCGCAAGCAGTAAATGTTTTTGCATTCCTTCAAAGCCACACCGTGTTTGATTTTATTTTATTTTTGTGTTTTGAACTTTAATGTTCATCTTTTTTTTTTTTGAACTTATGTTTTTTGAGTTCTAAAAAAAAGTAGATCATTGTTTGTCATAATTAACGGATCATTACAATGAGGGGAGTTTAGAGTGCGTTTGGAATTCGTTGTAAAATATTTTTATTTTTTGTATGAAAATAGAAATGAAAATGTTTTCAATCTCAGACAGAAATTATTTTTAAAAAGGCGTTTGGTAGTCTTATTAAGAGATTGTTTTCAGTATAAAAAAATCCATTAATGTCTCTCTCTGTGCTCGAGAGAGAAGAAAACGAAAACAAAAGATGAAAAACGACTAAAAGTCGTTTTTTATTTCTCTCTCATTTTACACTAAATCAAAAAATTATTTTCATTTCCATTTTTTGTCTTTAAGTGTGCTAAACGCCGTTTTTATCTCGTTTTCATTTTTTCTTTTTCGAAAAACGTGAAAAACAAAACCAACTCCAAACATGATCTTAATATCATCTAATCAACCATAAATACATGAGTGACATATATAAACCGTACAGAATATATGTACAAGGAAAGCAACCAACAATTCTTTTCTTGTATAATAAATATGTGAAATATCGCGAGCCCCCCGAATTAATTGGGAAACCCTTTTAATGAATCGTGGAACCGCAAGATTTAATTCATATGTGATATAAGGGTTGAATCGTAAGATTTATTTATTTTACAACGCACAATTATGATTTATATTGTTGTGAATGTTGAGATTCAAATCGCAAAATATAATTTATCACTGCGAAAACTACCTTTGTTTTGGAAGCGGAAAAAAAATGAATAGATACTTTGAGAGACAACGTTGTTAATATTTTCTTTACTATTATTGACACAAATTGGTTCAAATAATAAACCCTGAGGGCATTTGCGTCTTTTACTTTTTAAATAGTTTTCATTTTTTTTTTCATTTTTTTTTTCATTTTACAAAAGCCAATCCTGGTCCCTTTCGACAATTCGGACTAGTTTGTCCAATCCAAATGAAGCTCACCCTCCACTTGAGTATTTTACTGATTCGAGTTGAGATGTAATTTTATATGAGAGTGTATTAAAAAAATTAGATGTGATTATTTTTGAGAACTTGTTACTGTAGTAAAACTCGAATCGGTGAAATACACAGAGTTGTCCAACTCTAATTTGCACCGCTTTAAATTTTAACTATTCAAACCTTTTCGACTAAAAATATTTTTTTCTCACTTTTCTACATTACTAATTGTAATAGCGTGCGTGATTCATTTATTTATTTAAAATAAATGTTATACTAAATGTTTAAAAAAAGAGGAATATAAAAAAATAGGATATTAATTTAATTTATTTTGTTGTGTTTTAAAGTATTTTTTTTGTTTGTTTAATCTTCTTATTTAATTTGGTGTTATTTTATTATATTTAGTGTATTCTTGCTTAATGTTATTCAAATTATTTGTAGTATTTTTATCTATAGAATGTTGAAAATTTATAATAAATATTAATGATTAAAAAAATATATTAGAAATTATTTAGATCATCCGATCGAGATCATTTAAAATACCGATTATACAAATTTTTTTCTAAAGAAAAAAGAGAAAGTAGCAAAGAAAAAGTCACAAAAATAAATAAAACGAATTCAAAATCAACCAAAGATTTGAAGCAAAAAACAGGGAAAAAAAATTAATAAACAATCATAAACAATTTAATAAGTTTTACAAATAATTTATCTATACAACAACTTATAAACAAAAAAAAAAGATTAAACAATTTATAAAAAATATTTTTAATAAGCTCACAATTATTTCCTTTTATTTTATAAGCAAATTATATAGTTTTATTTCTTTTTTTCAGTGAATACTATCCTGACACATGGTTATTTATTTTGTTGTGTTTTAAATTAATCATATTTTGAGTTGTTTAATTTATTTTTATTAAATAAAGTGTGATTTCAATTTATTTTAATGTATTTTTTAAAATTTTATTTTATCCAAATTATTTATAACATTTTTATCTGAATAGTAGTGAAAATTCAATTCAAAACGACGTCAAAATGGATAAAATCAGACTTATCACTCCAGAATAAATAAAAAATAATAATAATAATTAAAAATAAAACCAAAATAATTTTTAAGCCGTCGGATCAAAAACTTCAACGGCCAAGATAGGCATGTGGGAAACACGCGCGGATGAGGCGCGTCTGAAGGTGGCAGATGACAACTGCATCAGCGTGGCAGCAAGTGGGCCCGTCACTTTCCTTTCAACCAATGAGGGAGCGACACGTGGTATGACTGTGATCACATTGTGGCTACGCTTGATCAATTGTTTCGTACTTACTTGAGTTTTTTTTTTTTTTGGCCTTTAATGATTAATTCCTAAATGTAACATCTAAGCTTAAAACAAATAACAAGTCTGCAATTCTATCCAAAAAAATTAACGACTTGAAGCGGTTTCGGGAAAATTATAGCATAGCCTTTTTCCATTGAATTAATTGAACATATATAGGTTACAAAATGTCCTAATCTAGGTAATTTACAATTCAAATAATTCATCAAATATTAAAAAAGATAAAACTAACTAAATGAGAAACTACCTAGATAATTACAAAGAAAATTAAAAAAATCTAAATCTAAATATTTATAAATTTAAATGAAATAAATACAAATTATGTAATATCTCCTATAAAATAACATTTTACAAAGTTAAATAGAGTAAATCTGAAAAAGTAATTTAGATTAAGGAGTACAATATATACATTTTAAAATTTAAGAGTATGTTGATACAAGTATGTAAATCAAGGGAATTTGTAAAATTTATCTTAATATTAAGCCATTGAAATTTAATCTTAATCTCACTTTAATCTATGACTTTTCAAACGTCGCACAGTTGGTCTCTGAAATTTATTTTATTTCAATTTCGATCCTTCTGTTAACTTAGTATTAAATATTTGAAGAAATTTATAGAAATTATAGACTATATTGGAAACATATAAAGTTCAGAGACTAAAACAATACAAAAAATTAAAAGTTAATTTTTACATATAGACCTAAAATTTTAATTGTTTCTAATTTTGGACTCTAATTTACACAAATTTCATCAAAGTTTAACACCTAATTGACAGAATGACTGAAACTGAAACAAAATAAAATTTTAGAGGACCATCTGTGTAACGTTTAAAAAGTTAAAGACTAAAATAAGATTGAGTGTAAACCTCAAAAGACTATTTGTGAAATTAATCTATTTTAAAATAATCCAACAAATATTTATTTCTTTACTACAAACTGTTTGATTTATTTTTCATTAAATAAAGAGACTCTATCTGATAGAATCTTTATATCGGTAAGATAATTTTTTACTATTAAATTTAGTTAAAGTTACGTGAAATTAAAAAATATGTTAAGCGGATAATTTTTATTGGGATCAAATAATTGATAATAAGAAATTATTTATTATTTATTTTTTCTGATTTTATTAGAAAAATTATATTAAACAAATAGTTTTTTATTTTTTACTTCCTCTAATGTGCAACCCATCACACCAGATCTAGCACTACCCCAAACCAATACCATTCATCATGGTTCGACTTCGACCCTCCCTGAGAAGTGAGAATCTTCCGAAAAAAAAAATTAAAAAACAAATAAATTAAAAAAAAAAAAAAATTAAAAATTTTTAAAAAAAAAAAAAAAAAAAAAAAGCAAACATCTTTTTGGTCCAAAGAAGATGAAGATGTAAAGGAAGCTCTAGCTTTGTTTTGCTCAACAACGAAGGCTCTAGCCACTTCGTCTTGTTTGAGGTTGTTGCGGTGGCGATTTTCACAGTGGAGATCAGCGCCAGCTAGATCGTCGCGGTGAAGTCCGTCGTTGTGGAGATCTTTGAGGTGGAGATCGTTTAAATAAATAATTAAGTGCTATTTTTATGTTTTCAATACTACTCTAGCCAAAGCGTTGACCTTAACAATAAAATAATTAAGTATCGTTTTAGTTTATTGGTTTGTATTTTTAATTTAAATTAAAATGTGATGTTACGTGATAATTTTTTATTGTAATAAAAAAATTAAATATAATTATTTTGAGAGTGTTTTATTGTAATAAAATTTAAATTGACGAAATAAATAAGACTTAAATTACGTTCATCAAAGTTTTTAATTTTAAATTTTTATAATTAAAAAATATTTCATATAATTTTTATAATTTTAAATTTTTATAATTAAAAATTATATATATTTTAAAATATTAATGTCAATTTAAATTAAAAATTCAGCCCAAACCGCATTTCACTTGTACGACTTCTGCTCCGAAAACCTCCTTAACAAACCCCATGTCGACCACCACGACCGAGGCACCGCCAGGGATCCTCATCCCGTCACTACCAAACGACGTCGCTTTGCAATGTCTAGCTCGCGTCCCAAGACAGTATCACCCTGTACTCGCGGCGGTGTCGAAGCCCATCAGATCCCTCCTCTCCTCCCCGGAGCTATTCGCCGCCCGATCGTCCCTCAACTCCACCGAAAGCTTGCTTTACCTCACGATCCGAAGCCTATATGGAAAGCCCAAGGGTTGGTTCACGGTCTATGGAAGAAGGTCCAACACAAACGACGACAACAAGAGCAATATCATCGTCGCCCCAGTCCCAGGAGTTCCCAAGGACCGGCTAGATTGGTCCGATTGTGCCGCCGTGGGCTCCAAGATCTATGTCGTGGGCGGCATAAATTGTGTTAGCTATTCAACTAAGGTGTGGATTTTCGACTGCCGTTTCCACACGTGGGAGCGTGGTCCGGGCATGCCAACGGTGAGAAGTCAGGCTGCCAAGACCGTAGTTTTGGACAGCAAAATTTATGTGATCGGATGTTGGACGGAGAAGAAATCATGGGTCCTTGTTTTCGACACGGTGGCTAGGAGCTGGGAGACCCTTCCTAGCCCCAAGCTTGGGGTCTACAATGAACGGGTTGTCGGCTGCACTATTAGGGGTGGTAAGGTTTGCGTCTGGTTGGAGAGAGAAGAGATCAGGTTCGATCCCGCGACGGAGACGTGGGAGGTGTTTGAGAGTGGCGTTAGACCGGGATTTCATTGGACTGCACAGATGTGCGAGGTGAATGGGGTCTTGTATTGCGCTGATGAAGATACAAGGACGATTAGAGGCTTGAATGAAAGAAATGGGATTTGGAAAGAGCTCAAACTTGTGAATAATAGAGGGTTGCCTAATCGCTTCCGGGACCCTTGTATGGTCAATGTGGGAGGGAGGTTGGTAATAATGGGGTTGGGATATCCACGGGATGAAATTTTTACTTCAGAATTGGAATTATGGTGTGCGGAAATTGAAGTGAAGATGGACAGGGATGGGGATTTGCTGGGAGAAGTTCTGTGGTCGAAGTTGGTCTTTTCAATGAGCTCACTGTTGGTAGATATGGAGCCCTTGTTCTATACTTGTCTGCCAGTTTCTTTTTGAGGGTCAGTTTATTTACATTGTATTATCCATTAATCTTGTTTTGTTTACCTGTCAGCAGTGTTCCTAATAGTGTGTGTTGTGAATTATGATCGTACAATTAATTAATTACGAATGTGCAACTAGGTCTTTGAAATTGGGGGTTTTTTTTTTTCAGGAAGGAAACTGTTAAGAAATGATTGAGTAGATAATAAACTTAAAAGTTTATGAGCAGTATTTGAATTTCTAATACTTGGATAAACTTGGCCCATGTAATTCGTATTTCTGTTTTTCCAAGTTTTGTGTTTTTTTGTAAATAGTACAACTTCAATAGGTTGTTAGCAACTAAATGAAATATGGTGTTCTTACTGCATTGGATGATTTATTTGAAATGCATTTTGTTTCTCTCCCTTACATTTTCTCCGTCCTCAAGATCAATTTCGAGTCCTCAATAGCATCTTGTTTTACATACATGTCATCATTGAACTCCAAAACAATGATGGGAGACTTTTAAAGCTTCTCTGATTAATGCTGCTTTAAGCTTAGCTTGAGTCGTATCTTGTCCTAATTATTTGTTGTAAGCACCGATTGCTACAGTCAAGGATCTTAGTTTAGGTCTTCATAATGAATCTAAGTATTTTTCATTTGAGTGATAAGAGATATTAAACCTGCTCCCATCGTTTAACTAATGCTATAGTTTGTAATTTTGGGTGCATATATAGGAATGTTGTGCTAAATGATATATCTCCTTTCTCCCCAAATTCCGAGTCTAATTCAAATGTTCAGATTAGGAATGTAAAGACAAAGCAAATAGATACTAGTGCTAGAATGACTCTTCCCCTATCATTCATTGGGCACCTTTGTCTGCGTATGCTCGACTTCCTAAATTAAATAGGTAGCAGTATTAGACAGAAGTTTTAGAAAAGCTCCATATGCCCATATGCACTTCAAGAGCTGAATAGAATAGTTAAAAGTGGTAATGGCATGAAGAGGACTTTCTTTCATGAGAAGCGAAGTCTTAAGAATTGTTTTGAGTGTTAAACTTTGGTCAAGTTTTTGAGTGTGTTGATGCTGCTGATTTTTCCCGAATCTTCTTAAACTTGACAGTTTATAGATCATCTTCTATTAGTTTTTGGGAGAATTTTTGTACTTATGCTTTCACATCCTTCTCAAGTGCTTAATGTTTTTGCATTCCTCAGAAGCTAAACTGTGGATGATAATTTTAAAAATTGTACGTTTTCTCTCTTATCGCATTTAGTTTCTACTGTTGAACAATGATTGATTTGTGTGCTGGTGCAGGTGGATGTGTCACAGTTTCTAAATTCTGAAATCCATTTCCTTGTAGCAGATTCTGTTGAATATCATGCTTGTGGAGTCCTTTCGCCACCTAGCCGCCGTGGATCCAATGAATATGTTTGTCTGTTGTCTTTTGCTTGAATTAGTGTTTGTTCTGTTAAGGTTGGACTTGTTACTTCCTAATTTTCAGTTTATTTTCTGTGTCATGTAAATTGGTTTGAATAGCCAACCATCAGGCTTTTGCTGTCTTTAAAGACATAGTGATGAATATAAAGTGTGCATAGTTTTAATCAAAGCTATGTTGTTCGCCTGAAGCATCGGTAAAAAAATTTTTGTTTCCCTTTGAATCAAAAGTTTTGTTGCTTTCCTTGGAAGATGGCAGTTGCTTTAGTTTTCTAGTGTATTTATTGGTGGATCTAATAAGAATTGCTTAACCAAGTATCATTAGAAAACTTGTGACAACAATTTTATTTTTCTTTGAAACAAGAATATAGAGACCTGACACCATATGCACGTTTTCTGGGGTTTTTTTTTTTTTAATCAAAGTATTGCAATGATTATTTCGATTACACAATTATCTCATTGAATCCTTGTTATTTAATGCCTCTGTATGCGCAAGAAAGATGCTGATCCGTGGGATGCCATTTTATACTATCATATGTATAATAGTAATCATATTTAGAGCTTTGACATTGCACCTCTTCTATTATAAATGTAAGATCTTGCAAAGTGCAAGTGCGCAACAAATCCAAGCACACTGAATCCAGCAAGTAGCCAATAGAAGAAATCAAAATGAGCACGGTTCAGATTCTTCGAAAACCAGCTGTCCCGTGCATTTCCGCCAGTTGTTTTATCAATGACCAAGACAAGAAAGCTACTCAACAAGCTCCCAACACCAGTTACACTTGGGTAAAGGGCAAGTCCAATACTTCTTTATTCTTTTGGCACCTGATCATAGAAGAACTCTTGCAGACCAACAACAGTAAACGCATCTGCTATTCCTAACAAAACGGACTGAGGTACCAACCACCAAATAGTCATCGGAATTGTCAAACTTGGCTTATCAGCAAGGTTGTATTTCTCAGCTGTTTTGAGACGTTTAATTAATCTCAACTAGAGCTGCAATTATCATTGTTAAGATGGACAAAAATCCCAGTTCCTATCCTTTGCAGCATTGTTAGGTTTTTGTCGTAAAGCCCACCGGGAAGAGGGAATGTCTTTCCCTAGTCAGGGGACTAGGGCGCCTCATATTGGCAGTAATAATGGCTATACTTCGAAGCCAGAAAATTTCTCCCAGGCATATAAAGAATCTTATACGTCTGCAAAGTTTACTGTTCAAGAAAAAACTTGGTATGCTTTTCCTCCGATGATATCGTTGCCTTCCTTTTTTTTTTTCCTCGTTTGATTTTGTTTAATTAGTTGTTTTATTTACTTCGGTGCAGGGAGTTGCGCATTTTTCCAAACGGATACGGTGATGAAGAGGGTAAATCATTCACAGTTTGGTTAATCCATTTGCCTTCATCCCAAAGCAGATTGAAAAAGGAGCAAATATATGCAGAATTCAAGTATTGAGTATATGACCAGATCAACGGTCATCACCGCGAAAAAAAAAATGTGATTTATCTAATCGAAATGCTGCTCTCGTAATTTTTTTTCAAATTATAATTAGCTAGGACTTGCGTTTGCATTTGCACTCGGGATTCAGGGTTTGAATCCCGGAAACGGCCTCTCCTCCGGGGAGTAAGGCCGTGTACATATGAGATTGAGCTGTTCTCCGCGCCTGTCATAGTGCGTGAGCCTCTTTTGCACTGGGGTCCGGCTTTTTTTTTTTATATATAATTAGCTAGGACTTGAGAGGATTATTTTGGCTGTTTGAAACTTTCTGGTGTCCTAGCAATACTCTTTTATATTGCAGGTCATAACAACTGGTTCGCCAACCGGAAGATTGCATGTACTGCAGACGTAATATCGCTGAAGGATATCCGCAAACCCTCCAATGGATTTCTTGTGAAGGATCTACTCATTTTGAACTTGAATTTCTAGTCATGTCCGATACAACTTTCTTCTGAGAACTCCAATTGTGAAGAAGACGCTCATCATCTTTTCTTTATAAAATAGTAGTACCTTTTGGTTTCTGGACACTTTTTTTTTTTTTTTTTGTGATCTTGTGTTCATGTTTCATTTTTCATTAGAAGCAGAAAGAGTTGTAAGAGATCGAAAAGACACAATTTGAATCATGTTTGTTGCTTTCATTCTTGCGTTCAATCATTTCAAGTTGTTTGTTTCAAAATGCTCATTTTGTTGAATTGGTGGTGGAGTCGAATTGTCGTTCTTATTAATTGATTGTATTTATGTGTGTGATCAATGCTCATTGCGTTAAATTGTCGTGTTTTTTTTTTTTTTTTTTTTTTTTTCCCTTCTGTTTTTTTTTTTTTTTTGGTGTGGTTAAATGTTCTTTGGTTTAAATTTTTTTTTTTTTTTTTTTTTTTTTTTTTTTTTTCGCTCTCGTTTTGTTTCTCTATTAGTTCTTGGTCCGGTTGTATATTGGCCACGAGCTTTCATTTTGTATTCAGCCTTTGCCATCTAAAATTGAGAGATTTCTCATACTTCATAGAGCTTCTAAGAGGTGTTCCTCTTCTCCCTCTGCCATGGATTTGGCGAACTATACGTAGCTTTTGTTTATTTCACTGATTCGAGTTTTTAGTTTTAAGTTTCTACAATTAAAAATTTTCAAAAAATGTCACATCTCAACTCAAATTGAAAACTCAAATACGCGAACCGAACGAGGCCGTAGACTTTCTACGTCAATATGGCTTAATTTGCAGTAACAACAATTCTGATCGAGTTTAATTTATTTTTGAAGTTTATAGGTTAACAAAATTATCATATCCTACATAATATTGTGATTGATTTTTAGTTTATTTGGCATTTAAAATTAAAATAAAAAGTATATCAAAATTTAAAA
Source organism: Morus notabilis (assembly GCF_000414095.1). Taxonomy (NCBI): domain Eukaryota; kingdom Viridiplantae; phylum Streptophyta; class Magnoliopsida; order Rosales; family Moraceae; genus Morus; species Morus notabilis. The sequence continues at coordinate 242,246 of NW_010366463.1, read as the reverse complement.
TTTAAACTTTGGAGTGTACATGATATTTTTCTAAAAATTTAGATATAAATATTACAAATTAAAATTTTCAGGGGGTGAAATAAGAATAAAACTGTAAAATTGTGTGTGTGTGTGTTTGTTTTTTTTTTTTTTTTTTTTTTTTTTTTTTTTTAAAGTTTTACTTCTAGTTTCTCCTGATAACTGCCAGAGCATTATAGCACACTGGCTTTATATACAAATGAACCTCATCTTTTTTTCCATGTTGGTTTGCTTAATAAAATAAGTCGTTTTCTATACAAAATAGTGAGAATGTTGTTTATCTCCATGTTGTTTTCTCCTCACTCTCTCTAAAAACCGACATGCTCTTTCCAATACAAGATAAACGACATGCAGTCTGTCACAGGTGTTGTTTTCTCCAAGGGAATGACGTCGTTTTGTCTTCAGATAAAACTATGTGACGCTTACAAAGTTATAAACGATTTGTCGTTTATCTTGAACATCTTGTTTAATGAAAAGAGTCGCACGTCGTTTTTAATCAAAAGAAAATGACATATTTATTTACTGCACTCTAACAGAAAAGAAAACCTTTAAAAAAAAAGGAAAAACTTTAGCCTAAAACAAAAACTCTTAATACAAACAACATAGCTCCTCAAAACGCAGGAAAATGCTTCTAAAAAATGAATACGTAAAATGACGTCTTCTTTGCTTTGATCGTCGTTTAAGCAATATCTATTTAGGCTTCCGTTCATTTCGGTAATTCGAGTTTTGTTACAGTAAAAAGCTCTTAAAAATAGTCACATCTAACTTTTTTGTTACAGTAAAAAGTTCTCACATAAAGTCACATCTCAGCTCGAATTAAAAACTTGAATCAGCGAATTAAACGAGCCCTAGTATTCCTTTGAAATCAAACTTGATTAGTTTATTTCTAGCCAAAAAAAAAAACTAGATTAGTTTATTTGTTTTATATATTGATTATATTGCTACGAACTTCAGATTATTCCTAATGGCTAATGAACTTTATTTCTTTTTCATTAGGCAGTAGTCAATAATTATATATATATGCTTATATAATGAATAGGAGAAGAAATGGAAGATTTTTTTTTTTTTTTGAAATTGAGGAACCGCTAAATTTTCCTAAAATATTTCAAAAAAAAGTTTGCTTATGATGTGTATATAGGGACTAATTTAATACAAAAAAATATTAGAATTAACTCCACTAAACATTTATGTGAAGAAACTATCTACAATTTTAATTTTATTTTTAATTTGATCAACATCGCAATAAATTTTAAAAATTAGAGTGTAAATTGCAAGATTAAAGTTGAGAGACCGATTTACCAAACGTGCAAAGTTGAGAGGGTATCTGTAAAAAAAAAAAAAAAAGGGGGTTTTTTAAAAAAAAAAAAAAAAAAAAAAAAAAAAAAAAAAAAAACCTCTTTTGCTATTATTTTATTTAGTTTTAAAATGTATGTTTGAAAAATTAATATAATTGATGGCTAAACTAATATTTAAATAGTAATTATTATGATGATTTCAGGTGTTTCAAAATATTTGACCGGTTAGAGATGTTTTTTACTCTTTTGAAAAATATAGGAGATATTTTTGAAATAGCCTAAAAGTTAGGGAATTCGTTTTGGAGACAAATTTTGATTTTAGCCAAGACTAAGGGGGTATTTATTGATTTTTATGGTAAACCTAATAACACTTTACTCTCTTCCTTACGAAAACCTCAACAAGAACAAACAGCATGTCCCCCACCACGGCGGCGCCGCCGGAGATCCTCATCCCGTCACTACCAAACGACGTCGCTTTGCAATGTCTGGCTCGAGTCCCGAGACAGTACCACCCAGTCCTCGCGGCGGTGTCGAAGCCAATCAGATCCCTCCTCTCCTCCCCAGAATTCTTCGCCGTCCGGTCATCCCTCAACTCCACCGAACTCCTCCTTTACCTCAGAATTCAACGCTCATGCGACGATCCCGACGGTTGGTTCACGGTGTATGGACGACCCAACCAAAACGACAACATCAAGAGCAGTATTATCCTGGCTCCGGTCCCAGGAGTTCCCGATGAACAGCTGTATTTGTCCAATTACGGTTCCGTGGGCCCCAAGATCTACGTCTTGGGCGGCTTAACAGGCTGTGGATTTTCAACTGAGGTGTGGGCTTTCGACTGCCGCTTCCACACGTGGGAGCGCGGTCCGAGCTTGCCAACAGCTAGAATGCGCGTGGCCAAGACCGTAGCTTTCGACGGCAAGATTTACGTGGTCGGATGGTCGGCAGCGGTGGAGGAATCATGGATAGACGTGTTCGACACGGTATCTGAGCGCTGGGAGGCCCTCGCAAGCCCCAAGCTTGGGGACCGCAGCAAAGAGGTTGTCGGATGTGCCATTAGAGGCGGTAAAGTTTGCGTCTGGTCGGAGTTTGAAGAGCTGAAGTTCGACCCAGCAACGAAGACGTGGGAGGTGTTTCGGAGTGGTGTTGGGTCGGGATTGTGTTGGACCACACAGATTTGCGAGGTGAATGGGGTGTTGTATTGCGCTGAAAATCATAAGGGGATGATTAAAGGCTTTGATGAAAGAATTGGGGTGTGGAAAGTGGTCGAGATTGTGAATAATTGTGGGCTGTTGCCGGATCACTCGTGGATACCTTGGATGGTCAATGCGGGAGGGAGGTTGGTAATGATGGGGTGGAGAGAATTACAGGATCAAACTGTGAATTCAGAATTGGATGATGAGATGGGAATATGGTGTGCGGAAATTGAAGTGAAGAAGGATGGAGATTGGAATTTCCAGGGAGAAGTTTTGTGGTCGGAGATGGTTGCTTCAATGTCCAGAAGGTTGATGGATAAGGTGCTCTGTTCCTGCGCTTGTTTTCCAGTTTCTTTGTGAGGACTATTGATGCAGTAGTGTAAGTCTCCTTTTCTTTTCCCCTCTGATTTGTATTTTTTATTTTTTATTTTTTGTGACCTTGCCTTGTTTAACCTGATCAATAGTTTTTGTTGTTATTACTTTTTTATGTAATTGGGAAATATGCAATTTCAATTGACATTTCAAGATTTAGAGCAACAACCCTTTGTAATTGATATTTCCATTTTCCCAAGTTTGTAATTTTGTAAATGGTTCAACTTCAATAAATTACTGAGGAACTAAATGAAATATGGTGCCCATTGAAAATAAAAATTGTTTGTTATTGCATTGGATAATTTATTTGAACTGCACTCTGTTCTCTCTTACAATTTCTCCATCCTCAAGATCATTTGAGAGTACACAAATAGTATCTTGTTCTCCATACTTGTTATGTCAGAAGCGCGAAACAATGGCTGCTGATTATTCTTTTTCTTTTTCTTTTTTTTTTTCTTGTTATTATAATATAGCTCAGAGTTTACTTATTTGTTATTGTTTGGTTTATCTTTGATTATTTTCCTTATGGAAATTAATCATTGTGGATTGAGCTATAAATTTACTCTGATGCTCATTTTGCTTGAGTTGTATCTTTTCGTAATAACTTATTATAATCACAGATTAAACCGGCCAGTTAATATGTTTGTCTGTTGTCTTTTTCTTAAATTAGTGTTTGTGTTGTTAAGATCAGACTTGTTATTTCTTAATTTTCAGTTTCGTTCCTTTTTTTCATTTAATAGTGGCTTAATTTTGCTGTCTTTGAAGACATAGTGATTAATATAAAGTGTACATATTTTTGACTGAAGCAAATTTTGTTTGTAGTTTCATGATTGGAGATGTTCGCCTGAAGCATTGGCCAAAAATTTGAGTCAGAAGGTTATGTTTCCTCCTTGGAAGATAAAAGTTTCTAAGAATTGCTTAACCAAGGTGCAATGGTCTATTATTCTTTGTAACAAGGATATAGTGCAACTCTCTCTCTCTCTCTCTCTCTCTCTCTCTCTCTCTCTCTCTCTTCAATCAAAAGGTTGCAGTGAACTTTTCATTTTACTCGATGATCTTATAGGCATCGTTTACTTCACGGATTCGAGTTTTCAATTCGAGCTGAGATGTGACATTTTCTTAGAGCTTTTTACTGTAGTAGAAAAAGTTAGATGCAACATTTTCTGAGAGTTTTTTACTGTAGAAACCTAAAACTAAAAACTCGAATCGGTGAAATGAACGAGGCCATAGATTCCTGGTTATTTCATGCTCTATGGAGCTGCAAGAAAAAATGCTGATATATGGCATGGTACTTGGTAGCAATTTTGCATGCCTTAGTGTTTGCCAAGTCTTACGGTAATACTTTCTCCTATTGCTTCCTCGTTGTTAAGGAAAAACTTAGACAAAGGCACTTCTTTGAGCTCTCTGGAGTAATCTCAACACGTTTTTGCATATAAAAAAAATGATTGAATGTAGCTGAAATGTTGCAAGCTGCTAGTTCAAAGAGGTTGAGTAGAATTTCCACAGCAGATTGTTAAACTTTAGTGTGGATGCTAGTGTCAAATATGATCCTCATTTAGGCTTTGGACTTGTTATCCAAGACCAAAGGGAAGAAGTATTTATGATTTGTTGAGATGTAAAGAAAAATTTGTTTAGGGCACTTCAAACAAGAGTTGGCTAAGCTTCGAGGGAACTAGAATGATTGCTCTAGAGTCCCAGACGGTATCACCCCGTCCTCGCGGCGGTGTCGAAGCCCATCAAATCCCTCCTCTCCTCCGCACACTTCTTCGCCGTCTGGTCAATCCTCAACTGTACCAAACTCCTGCCATATCTCAGGTTCCGAAACCAACACATTGTCCCTACCGGTTTGTTCACTGTCTATGGACGACCAAACGACAACGAGAAGAGCAAGATCATCATCGCCCTGGTTCCAGGAGTTCCCAATGACTGTTTATATCGGTCCCTTTACGCCGCCGTGGGGCCCAAGATCTACATTGGAGGCCAAACCTTCGGCCACTCTTTAACCGATGTGTGGATTTTAGACTGCCGCTTCCACACGTGGGATTGCGGTCCGAGCGTGCCAACAGTGGAAAGGGGCGTTCTTACGACCACAGTTTTGGACGGCAAGATTTATCTGATCGGAATGTGGACAGAGGAAGATTCATGGGTCGACGTGTTCGACACAGTGGCTGGGCGCTGGGAGGCCATTCCCAGCCCCAAGCTTAGGGCCTACGGCAAAGAGGTTGTTGGTTGTGACATTAGGGGTGCCAAGGTTTGCGTTTGGATGGCGGAAGAAGAGCTCAGGTTCGACCCCCCGACGAAGACATGGGAGGTGTTTGAGAGTGATATTGGATTGAGATTGGATTGGAGAACACAGACGTGTGAGGTGAATGGAGTTTTGTATTGGTCTCATGATTATCAATGTGTGATTAAATGGTTTGATGAAGGAATTGGGGTGTGGAAAGAGCTCAAGTTTCGGAATCACGGAGGGTGTCCGAATGACTTGTTGAGCCCTCGGATGGTCAATTTGGGAGGGAGATTGGTAGTGATGGGGTGGCGAGAATTACCGGGTCAAATTGTAACTTCAATATATGAGAAAAAGATGGAATTTTGTTTTGAGGAAATTGAAGTGAATAAGGATGAAGATGGGGATTTACAGGGAGAAGTTTGGTCGGAGATGGTTGCTTCGATGCGCAAAAGGTTGACGGCCAATGATATCTGGTTCTTTGCTTGTATTCCAGTTTCTTTGTGAGGACTATTGACGCAATGGTGTAAGTTTTTTTTTTACCTGTCAGATTTGGATTGTTTCTTCTCATGGTGTAATCTTGCTTTGTTTAACCTGATCAATAGGCAGATTTGAGAATTAGACAGCGGCATTAAAGCTTTATATGCATTTATGCGTTAAGATCATTTCGATAGCTGAATAGTTAAGATGGGTAGTGACATGAAGAGGACTTTCTTGAGAAGAGAACTTCTAAGAAATGTTTTGAGTGAAATATTTTTGAGCTATTAAGTATGGTATTGCTGATCTTTCTTGAATCCTTACACTGTGTGGATCATTTTCTCTTAGTGTTTGGGAGAATTTCCACACTTTTGCTTTCACGTTCCTCTCAAAGTGATTAATGTTTTTGCACTCCTCGAAAGCTTAATTGTGGATGGTAATTTTGAAAATTGTATGTTTCTAACCGTGATAGTAGTATTAGGTTTCTACAGTTCAACAATAATTTGTGTGCTAGACTGCTAGTTCATGTGGGTGTGCACAATTTCTAACTTTGGAGTTCCCATTTCCTAGTGCCGAATTCTGTTCATTATCATGCTTGTAGAGTTCGCTGCCTTGTTGATGTGGATGCAAAGAATTTGATTGTATTCTGCTTGAATTAGTGCTTGTGTTGTTAAGATCAGACTTGTTGTTTCCTAATTTTCAGTTTTCCTCCTTTCATGTAAACTGGTTTAAATTGCCAACACCAGGACTTTTGTTATCTCTAAAGACAGTGTGATGAAACTGCCAACACCAGGACTTCTGTTGTCTTTGAAGACAGTGAAGAATATAAAGAGTACATATTTTTGATTGAAGCAATATATTTTGTTTCGTGATTGGAGATGTTCGCCGGAAGCTCCTAACATTTTTTTTTTTTCCCTTTCCTGGAAGATAAAAGTTTATGTTGTTTCCTAGCATATTGGTGGATCTAAGGATTTCTTAACCAAGGTCTGAGGGCCATTAGAAGACTTGTGACCAACAATTCTATCATTCTTGTAACAAGGATATAGGAACCATACGCACGTGTATTTGGTGCAGTGCAACTTCTTGGTTTTTTGTCGTTTTTTGAATCAAAAGATTTCAATCGACTTTTCATTCGACACAAGAATCTCACTGAATCCTGGTTATTGCATGCTCTGTGGAGATGCCAGATGGACGCGGATCTGTGGCATAGTACTAGTAGCAGTTTTGCATGCACCAGTGTTTGCCAAGCTTTACGGTAATATTTTTCCTATTGCTTCCTCTTTGTTAAGGAAAAACTTTGACAAAGTTACTTCTTTGACCTATCCAGACCGATATTGACACGTTTTTGCATAAAAAAAAAATGTTATAATGTGGCTGTATAGGAAGGGTCCATAGAGATTTGAGTCATATTTACACAGCAGAAGGTTGAACTAGTGTTGTTGCTAGTGTCGAATCTACTCGTCATATAAGCTTTCGAACTCTTATCCCGGGTCACATTGGAGAAGTATTTATGGTTTTCTGAGATGTCATGTCAAGAACGTATCTATTTAGGGCACTTCAAACAGGAGTTGGCTAAGCTTTGAGGCAGTTAGAGATCAGGGCCATTAGCGTTTGGTTCATAGATTAGAACCATGTAATTAGAAATATTTTTAATTTACGTGTATTTTTTGTGAGAGAAAATACTGTAGCGAACCACGAACCATGATTCGAATCAGGGAACGAATCCATCTACCAAACATCACCTAAATTGCTTTAGAGTGTCTTATTCGGTTTGGTTTAATAGAGAAGAAACTTAAGGGCTTGTTCTTTTGGAGTTTAACTTGAGTATAATTCTTGAGTTGAATTTGAGATATAACTTGAGTTGAACTTATAACTTTAGTTTGTGTTTGGTTGTGTACATTTGAGTTCTGGTTTGAGATAAGAATCTTTTTGAGTTTGTGTTTGAGTGAGTCAAAACTTGAATTTGTATTTAGATAGTATTTTAATAAAAACTCAATGCTAATGAAAAATTTTAATATGGTATATGGGTCGGGTTTTATTCGTGTTTTCGTTGTCAACCCATAGAAAAAAAATCATCTCAATCAGAATTAAAACGAAAAAGTTATAGCATTTTTAAGAATAGAAAAAAATACTGTTTATTAATTTGAGTTTGAGTTTCTGAACTCGAGTTGAAAGGGAAATTTGAACTCGAGTTTTAGTCCTAAATTCGAGTTTGAACTCGAGTTTAAACTTAAACGAACATGAACTCGAATAAAGTTGTAACTCGAGTTATCTTTTTTTGAGTTTTTCACTCAAAAGAACAAGCCATAAATGTCAGATTAATATATGCTTACAAGCGACAAACTCCTTTTTTTTTTTTCTGAATAGTGAATTCTGTTACAACGTTCCCTCAGTTTGTGGCCTCATCTGACTAAGCTAGTGATTGTGTTCATTTTATATATAGTGAAATTTCGTCATCCAAGATCTAACTAAACTGGTAAGTTTGTTCATTTTACCTTTATTCACTAGGCACAACCTGCTTTAAGGTTTGAGCGGTGGACTGCGCTGCGGCGTTAAAGCTCACCGTGCCTTCATACATCTAAGAGCATCTCCAAAATGGTATGTTAAATATTAGTATACCAATGCTAAATTTCAGCATCCGAGTAGAAAACATCACTCTACAATGCATTGCTATTCTAGGTGCTAAATTCCGTGTAAGTTATACTTGATGGTAAATTTTGACATTAGATTGATATATTATGTTTTCTTTTAATCATTACAACATTAGAATTTACGAATTGTTTAAAATTAGAGTAAACTTGTACAACTCTCAAAGTTTAATGATTATGACAAAAATTAAATTTGACATTTCAAATTGCATTACGCATTAGAACATAAATAAAAATAGCCTATCAAATGTGCCATTTTCACATTTAGAATTGATAGTGTTGTCAAATTTGCTCCTCATACATAGGCTTTTAAATTGACATTCCCTAGTAAATGGAAGAAGTATTTATGGTTGATTGAGATGTCAAATAAATTATTTGGGGCTAGGGTTTTCGCGGTTGGTTTGAGCATTTGTTTTTATTACTATTTTTAAGAACTAGCAATCATTCTAATCATATGTATGTATTTTTTTACGGTTTGAGCAATTTGATTTTTTTTTAATGAGAAAAAGGAGTTTTCTAAAAAAAAAAAAAAAAAAACTGAAAAACTGCCACCAACTGACACCGACTGACACCGAACTGCCAAATCGACCCAAAAAAATTGAAAATTCAGTTCCACGTCAGCAAATCGACTAATTCGGTCGGTTAATCGATTGTCCATGGTCATGGGGGGTTCGGTTTCGATTCTGCCAACTGAGGTAATCGGTTAAAACAAACCAATTGACCACCTTCTACTCTATTTAAAAAAAAAATTATTATCCATAGATTCGAACCTCTAGTCTTGTAGATGGTGAATACAAGTTCACCATATTATTGAAGATGTACATTTAAAAAAAGTTAGATCTCTCTAACTTGTAAGTTGTAATGGAGAAATGAAATACATAGTCGTTTATATTAAATAATTGAGGGAATACATTCTCATCTCTTTTCAATGTAGGACTTTCATCTCTTTTCAATGTGTTTGAAAGTCCCATGTTGAAAACAGATGAGAATGTCTTCTCTCAACTATTCTATATAAAGGGCTATGTATTTCATTTCTCCATCACAACTTATAAGTTAAAAATGTCTAACTTCTTTTGAATGTTCATCTTCAATAATATGATGGACTTCAATATAAATAAGTTTTCTAATTGAGATTAGCTGTAAAGCCTTAGTCCTTAAGGGTGCATTCTTTTAGGCTTTATGTTTTTGTCTTTTAAGCCATTTTTTCTATTTAATTTTAACTATTTAAATATTAAATATTTGAATGGTTAAAATTTAAGAAGAAAATAGTTAACAAAGGTTTTGTTCATTTCACCGATTTGAGTTTAAAATTTGAGTTTTGTTATAGTAAAAAGCTATCAGAAACAATCACATCTAACTTTTTTGTTACATTAAAAAGCTCTCACATAAAGTCACATCTCAACTCTAATCAGCGAACTAAAATATCCAAAAATTATTTTAATTAAGCCAAACCGACCGGTAAAAACTAATAAAAATCGATCGGTTAACCGACCGAAGATATTGTTCTTCGGCTCGGTTTTAGTTTTAAATTTTCAAAACTGACATTGTAGATTCGGTTTTGAAACCGACCAAAATTGTCGGTTAAACCCTAAGAAAAACCAAGTTAAAGTAAACCATGATTTTTTTTTTTTTATTCTTTTTACGGTTTTGGGCTGGCTTGGGCAGATTAGGTTAAGCACTTTATGGCTTTTATATATGTAAGGAAAAGTGATTAAATAAAGGGAGAAAGAGAGAAATATGTCAAGACTTGAGATGAATTAAAATTAATAGGCCAATAGTTTACATAAGTTAATAAATAGGTCAAATTACTGTTTTCGTTTATAACTTGTCTGGTTATGAACCATAACTTGACAAATTATTATCCATAAATCATGATTTTTGTCCATAACTTGTATGGTTATGAACCATAACTTGACAAATTTATCCATAACTTATCTGGTTATGAACCATAACTTGACAAGTTATGGCTTATTAATTTCTATAACTAAAAGTTGGTTTATATACTTCCTTAAATTTTTCATATTGACATATTTTTTACTATTTCTGTTAAATAAATGATGGGAAAGGCTACATGAGACATGACTGTGTGTTAACTTTTCCTCCCCATTCATGAGGTATGTCTTAGAAACCATCCAATTTAATCTACTTTGAACCAAAAGTCAAATACAACATGACTAAAATCAGCTCAATTGTTACTCTTGAATCTACTAACATAATATATTATTATTTAAACAAAATATAAAATTTACGTGTCAAACAGTAAATAAATATACAGAAAATAACAGAGAGAGTTACAGAAATAGTGACATAAGTATTTTTCTTATTTATATTCGGTAAGCATCTGTGTTGATAATCCAATGCTTTAAATTGTATGCCATTTAGTAGTCTGTGTCGTTCATGAGTATAACATGTCCTTAAGGTTGCATTCTATTGTCATTTATTGAATAAACCATAAGTTGATGATCCTACAATATAAGTAATATTTTTATTCAATTCGCTATTTTTCAGATAATGAAAATATCTATAATCTAAACACTTTTTCTAAAAAAAACAAAAGTAATAAATTAAATAATATGAGTGTTTACTTTAATTATCAATAATACTCTTTAAATAAAAATTATTTCTCTTTTAAAATCTATAAATAATTGGAGACTTTATTGCAATAATAGATAAGAATGGTAGTAACGATTTTTTTTTGATGTTTTATGGTAGTAAATTTATAAGTAATATTGTTTTATAACCTTAATTTGATATAATAACAATTCATGGACAAAAATAAAAATAGAAGATAGACAATAAAATTAATATAAAAAAATAATTTAACGAAGTGGATTTGAGAATATATAAGATATTTATATATGGGAAATGCGAAAACATGTAGAAAAATAAGAAGATATTATATATATATATATATATATAAGATAAGCATGTAAATAAAAAAATAAATAATTGAGGATCAAAGAACTAAAGTTAAAAAAAAGTAATTTGCATGAACGGTTTCTAAACTTATTAAAAGGTGATAGTTTGGTTCCTAAATTTTTTTTTTTTGACGAAACGAGCCTCAAACTATTTAAAAGGGTACAATATCGTCAGTTTCGTTAAATGCCGTCCAAAAATAAGAACTAATTTCTAACCTATTAAAGTCGATTGGGATTAAAAAAATCACCTCATAAAGAAGTAAGGGACCATAATGTCACCCTTTTAGGTTATTATACTGTTACTTTTTAGACGATATCTGACAGAAATGACTACATTACACCTTTTTAAATACTTTGGGCTTTGTTTCGTCAAAAAAAAGTTAGGAACTAAACTGTCAATTTTTAAAGAATTTGGGGCCATTTGTGTAATTTACCTAAAAAAAGGGTGAGGTGGGGTGGGGGACGGGATAAAACATCACTGTATATGTCGGGTAGAAATTTAATGAAATTTAACAGTTACAATGGTATAATATTACTGGAGAATTTTACAATAAATTCAAATAAATACTCCATCGGTTTCAAATATTTAAATTTGTTATAAATGTTTTTTTCTTTCAACTCTCTCAAATACTATTTTCACACATCTAATTTCCTCTCTAATTTTTCTATACCAAACCTTGTTTTAATCTATCAGTATATAGGTATCTTCTACTACTAATGTTTAAAATCAACAACACTAATATAGCTGTACAAATAATTCTTTATTATATAGTAAATAATAAACTCGTCACTCTCACACAGTAACATGTACGAACTACAACTCAAATATATGTAATAATACTATTCAATACAAATATAGATGTCACTCGCGCATGCCATGACTAACTAGTTTTGGCCTGTTTAGTTCGTTGATTTGAGTTTTTAATTTGAGTTGAAATGTGACTTTATATGAGAATTTTTTACTGTAATAAAAAAGTTAGATATGACTATTTCTGAGAGCTTTTTAGTGTAGTAAAACTCAAATTCTAAATTAGAATCGATGAAATGAACGGGGCCTTAAATTACAAAGACAACTCTCTTAGCATAAACATTCTATGTCAATACTCCCTTATACTAAGTTTCTATTGAAAATTTTATCAACAACTCTCATCCTAATCTTGTTAACTAACTATTTAAAATAGGAGAGATTTACTGTAGGGTTTAAAAAATAAACTACAAATAGGTCTTTGTCATAGATTATGTGTTTTGTTTTGTTTTTTTTTTTTAAATTTAATGTGATTTTAATCATATTTAATGAGTAGAAATAGAAAGATTTACAGTAAAAAAATCCCTTTTAAATAACCATAATATCCTAACAATCTTAGTCATCAATGCACTTGTTGCATTAATCTTTGATCTTAATAATCATTCCTTAAGATTAAGGAGTGTTTTTATACTTTTCTAAAAACTTGTGGTATTGACAAATATCTGGGGGTAATAGAATATTTCTTATAATTTAGACAAAACACAGTCACGGCGTAAAAAGGGGATTTTACACATTTTCTTGATAGACTTGTATGATTTTAACAATTTATTTCCTAAATGTTTAGTTTTAGTAAGTTCTCTCAATTTATAAAATTGTTACAATATGTCTTATTTTTGTCGATCATTTTGTTAAATTACATCGAAAAAGTAAATTCAACGAAAACTTTAACATTACAATTTAAATGTAATAAAATTTTCAATTACTCCACTTTTATTTTCTTAAATCTAACATAAAATTTGAGTAAATTTAGTAAAATGAGCACATTGTAATAATTTTATAAGTTCATGAATTAATTATTAAAAGTAAAATTTATTAAATCACAATAAATTCAGAAAATAATTGTGCTAAAAACCTGCGAAAAAATAAAAATTAATAATAATAATTAAGTACGGAAAAAGAAAGAACAAATAACTCTTTTTGGGTTTGTTTGTCAACATGACGTTTGTAGTTTTGTGGATGTTGGGTGTTGGCCTGTTGGGTTCTGGGAACGTTCTCTTTTCTGTGTACATTCAAAAACCTAAAAAGTGAAAGGTTTGACTCCTTGGTTTGGTTACTTTATCTATAAGTTGGAGATTCTCCCGACCAAACCAAAAAAAAAAAAATGCTAATTATTACATGGATAAGCTTCAATCAAACAAGTCATGTGGGGATAATAATTTATAATTTTCTCCCATCCGGCAGAGAGAGAAAGTCTTTCTGGTCAGCAGTCAATGGCGGCGAATAAATATTAAATAGATATTAAGATTTTATTTATTTTATTAATTTAAATTTAAAATTTGAGTTTTATTACAGTAAAAAACTTTAAAAAATAGTCACATTTAACTTTTTTGTTATAGTAAAAAGTTACCTAAATAAACGGTCTTGATTCATTGAGGTGGTCTGTTTTCTTTTGGTCTAGGGACGGGTAGCTAGTTAATTACGTATGAGCAAAAAATAATCAAATAATCTGAGAAGTTACTCATAAAATAATTTTTTTTTAAGATAAGCCGGTTTAGTTCGTTGATTCGAATTTTTAATTTGAATTGAGACGTAATTTTATATAAATATTTTTTATTATTATAAAAAAATTAAATGTGACTGTTTTTAAGAATTTTTTACTGTAATAAAACTTAAATTATAAACTCAAATAAGTAAAATGAACAAAGTCTAAATGAAAAAATATGAGTTAGTCAGCAAGTCAGCACAAATCTTTGCCTGAAACAAAACATAGGTGATAATTATATCCTCTGTTTTGAGATTGTTGATTTTCATTACTTGCTTAAACCATTGCCTATTAACTTTGCGTCCTTTGTTAGAGTATTTCTAATGTAACTATATAATTGATGTGTTAATTGTAAATTTAATATTTAAGTATAAAAATTATTCTTTAATATAATATTATTTATTGTGTTAAATTTCTCATATGTTATATTTTGTGACAAATTCTCCATTAAGTATAACATATGAGAAATTTAATATTTAATTGTTATTGGTTGAAATGTTCACTTTTCATATAATCATTATAACTTTTGTATTTTCTAATTATTTTAAACATAAAAGTTTACTTTTACAACTTTTAAAGCTTAATAATTATGAAAAAAGTAGATTTAACATTTTAAATAGCATTATGCATTACAGTAAAAATGAAAATAACATATTATATCACACTTCATAATTATAAATATATAATTAGCATTAATATTTACACTAGAGATGATCTTAGTGTTCTATTTTCATCTTATTTATTGTGCCAGGATTGATTGGTTCTTTAACAACTCAAATACTCACTTTAATTGATAATTATATCCCTTGCAATGAAAAACTATATTGAGAGATTCTCTAGTACGCCTAGCGTATCAGTAGGTCAGGTTGTCAAATCTGTATATTTTTTTACTTTACGTGATTATATATAAATCTGACAGATAAAAAACCTAATATTTATATGTTGGTATACTGAAAAATATCTCAACTACATTACAACAGTTATTCAGTCCACTAATACCAAACAACATTGCTTGTCAGCTATATGAACAACCACAATTCCAACAATGTACATGTTACTACATCAATTCTCCACTTATTTAAAAAAAAAAAGGTTACATGTTTAAAGAGGAATGTTACATTGTGGTTCTTTCCTTGTTAAAATTACTTTTTCATATTTTTATATACGTGGACGAAAATTTCGTTGAAATTTAAGAAAATTTCAATGGAAATTTTAGATTTTTGAGGGTCCCGAAATTTTTTTTCACTATAATATCAATATCGGTAAAATATCATAAAAATATCGATGAATATTGGTCAAAATGCCGATATCGGTTTGCATATAGGGTAATTGGGGTAGAATATTGAGAAATTTCAGAGAAATTATGTGATTTCAGAAATAAAAATTTTAAACTTTTTTTTAATTTACTTTATAATATTTGTTTTCTTTCATTATTTCTTTTGTCATATAGCAAGGAGAGAGCGAGAAATATCAAGAATACACATATTTGATGAAGATAATCTTTTTATGCATTTACAATCAATCAATTTGGGTTCCAATTATTGCAACTCTTCCGAAAGACTCTTAACATTCATTATCCATATAATCATAATTTTAGAAACTATGATAGATATGGAATTTTTAATTATCTTCATCGGAACATATTTCCACCATCTCAGGCGAACAATTGGGAGAATTCACAATTTATAATTCATAAAAATACAGTAGGAATGGATCAACAAACCTTCATGTGGCACATTCATAAATATGTTCAACATTATTCAAATAACATGTTATAATACTAATATTGTTTGAATCAAGATAGGATCCCAATCACGTTTGAGCCTCATAAAATTTCCTTTTAATATTAAGAAATGTAAATGTAAAACTTATTTATTTATGTATATTTTTAATGTTGATGTTCTCATAAAGTATTAAAAATATGTTCTAATGTAAATTTTCATCATTTTTATAAAAAATTTTAATATTTTCATTGATATCGATATTTTTTTCAATATTTTCGTAAAATTGGAGTATTTATTTTTCTACACCGATATTTTCATCTTTAGTTATATACATGTTGAATTACATTATCACCCCTCAATCAGTTAGGAGTTGTTTGGTTGAGGGATTCGTACTCCAATTCGAATCATAGTTTGTAATTCACTATAATATTTTTTTTTCATAAAAAATACACATAAATAAAAAATAATTTTAATTCATGAACTAAACATCTCCTTAAAGTACAACCCGACCACCAGCCACCCTCCTGCAACATCTCCGAGTGTTGTAAACTCAGAAAAATTAACCTTACACGATCAATAAATTATCGACAAGTGGGATCCTTTTTGTCAATCTCCAAAACTATTACATCTGCAGGTTTTGTAAACGCAGCAAAAGTCGACAAGTGATATCCTTTTGTCAATCCCCAAAACTATTACAATCTACAAAATAGGTATTGTTCCAGTCCGGTAGTCGGATCGGAGATAATGGTTGTGTTTGATATTGTTTTTCATTTTCAAAATCAGTTTTTATTTATAGAAAAAATTTATTTTAATGTTTAGTAAATCTGCTCAAAAGTATTTTTTAAAGAATTT
Organism: Morus notabilis; assembly: GCF_000414095.1. Classification (NCBI taxonomy): domain Eukaryota; kingdom Viridiplantae; phylum Streptophyta; class Magnoliopsida; order Rosales; family Moraceae; genus Morus; species Morus notabilis. The sequence goes on along the minus strand of NW_010366463.1, from coordinate 226,018 downwards.
TTAAAAAATCTACAGTCAAAATCAGAAGTAGTCTAAAAACAACTTTAACTTCTAAATTATGCGAGAATGAACATAATACAATTAATAAAATTTTCATAATACCCACAGTACCTTTAATAAAATTTAAAATTTAAAATTTTCTCAATCTAAAATTCAGATTCGTAATATAATATAATATAATATTATGTAATGTAAAATAATATTATAATTATATTAATAACTCTAATATTATTATTTTATCATATAATATGATATTATAATAATAATATAATTATTTTAATAATAAAATATTATAATTATTATTTTATAA
>NW_010366463.1:219891-225562 GCF_000414095.1 Morus notabilis | reverse complement strand
TAATTATATTAATCATATAATATTATTATATTCTATATCATAATTATATCATATGTTATTTAATAATAGGTTTATTGTATTATATTAAATATAATAATAAATATACATTATATTGTAATTATATATATTATATTATCATATAATATAATATAATCGTTATTTTAATTATTTCAGTTAATATTTTAATAATATTATTATATTCTGTATTATAATTATATAATATATTATATAATAATAGTTTCTTTGTATTATATTAAATATAATAATAAATATATATTATATTGTAATTATACATATTATATTATAATATAATATAATATAGTCATAATTTTTAATTATCCACTGTAATTCAACTTTATAATTTACCAAACGTTATTATACTAATTTTTGAATTAACACTGCTATTATAATTATATTTTACTAAACATTCAACTATTTTCTATAATAGTTATTTCTTCCTTCAACATAATTAAAAACAATATTTCTAAAATCCACAACACTACTAAACTAAGTCAATACCCAACTAATAAATGAAGTTATTAATATTGTGATTAGTTTTTAAGAGTATTGGGACGTTAGGCTGATTGGTTGATCAAGTGGGCTTTCACACTTAGCTACTGTGGACCCTACTACACCAAACATCTTCTCTTGACACGTAGGATGCTGGGCCAAATACTTTTGTCAATTGGTCAAAGTTGGTTCATGTCTTCATGATAGCAATTATCATACCGGTTGTTATTTAATTAAGATCCGTTTAGTTCGCTGATTTAAGTTTTTAATTTAAGTTGAGATATAATTTTATATGAGAATTTTTTATTGTAATAAAAAGTTAGATGTAACTATTTTAAAGAGCTTTTTACTTAGTAAAACTTAAATCAGTAAAAGAAATAAGGCCTAAAAATGTATTACAATTGGACACCAAAATGTACTTTTTTCTTTAGAAGGATAGCGAAATGTATGTTGTTTAATCTTTTTTCGCTGGATAATGAGGGTCAAATATATATTGCTAATATCGTCAAAAGATTGAAATTTAATCTGTCATTGCTTGTTCCAAATTCTTTGTTTATCACTTTGAAAACTTAGTAAAACAAATTAATAGTAAGATTACAAGTAAAAAGGAATGACAAAAGAATGGTATAACAAATTACTTGTATTCATTGCCACTTTTATTTTTACTAGTAAAAAATGCGTGCTTCCGTGCTTGTGACTCATATAAAATAATGGTTATACAAATTGTTAGGGAAAAAAATGAAAGGAAAAATATACGATAAAAGAAATAAAAATAAAAGTGTGAAAAAAAAGATATAAAGTAAAAGAAAGAAAAAAAAGATAAAAATCTTAAAAGAAAAATTTATGCGAAATGTTTCGCAACTAAAGTTGAAATTTAAAGGATCACAAACAAAAAATGCTTATGTAGGAATACATTTGATAATAAATTAATTTAGCAAGGCAATTAAAAAAATAATATTTTATATAACAATAAGAAAAGTATTTAAATGAGATATATACGAAAATAATATAAAAAATTAAGGTTAAAAGATGTAATAAAAAAATAAGGGAGAAAAAGGAGGAAAAAAACTTTTAAAAAAGCTAAAAGAATAAAAAAATAAAAAGCTAAAAAAGTATAAAAAAAATACGTTTCGCACGTTTCTTTCACCCCTAAAAATGGATTCGATCTTAGTAGTTAGGTATGAATATATAGATACGTAGATAGATCATAGTGAGTACATATAAACTAAAAAACTACTAATTAAGGTGTACCTAAAAAAATGAAAAAGATATTTAAGTACGCGTATATTCAAAAACAAAATATTTCCACGTGTTCAGAAAAAGAAAAAATATTTTAATTGAATACATTTTAAAATATAATACGAAGAGAAATTAATAAGGAAAACATGGTATAAGAAAATAAAGAAGAATATTAAAAGAAAAATTAATAGAAACCAAAAGCAAAAAGAACAACAACAAGAAAATGAAGAAGGAAACGTATGGCAACGTGAAAGACAAAGATAAGTTATCATTGTCACTCTTTACATAGATGTTGAAGATTTATAAAGTTTCGATTATGTTAAAGATTTATAAACGTTCCAATCGAAACTTGTATTGTGGTCGAATATCATATATAGATATATATATATATATATATAGAAGTAGAACATGTATGAGAAGAAAATACATTTAATTGGGTAAATTATTTTAAAACTATAATTAGATGGGACATATGAAAAAGAAAATAATAGTTAAAAGGGTCATATCGAGAAAAACGTTTAATAACTTAATAGAGACACATTCAAGAAAAGTTACCCCAACAATAGCAAATTAGAAAAAAGGTATTTACCAAAAAAAAAAAACAATAGTTGCAAGCGCTGAAAAAGCTGTTTAAAAAAAATGTTTGAGAATAAATTGTTTTAGTGAGTCAATTAGGGAAAAAATTATAAGGACCACTTTTGATATAAAATGTATTACACAAAAAATTAAGTAAAAACTCATCTGTAACAAATTAGGTAAAAGAAGTACAAGAGGGAAAAACCCATTTGAAAAAGCACATAAAAAAATAATTACAACATACATGAGCAGTTGGCAAAAAAGAAAAAAAAAAATGAAGGAGACATTTAAAAGAAATTATGTTAATAGAAATAAAGTAGGGACAAAAGTATTTCGAAAAATAACACCATAAAAAATAAACTGTATTGGAGCTTTAAAAAAAAGAGAAGAAAGAAAGAAAAAATAAAAAGAATTAAAAAAAAAAAAAAAACCTCTTTGACATGGCCAAAGAATAAGCCATGCTGCGATATTGTTGAGAAGGTCAAGAATTTGACCGGTAGGTTTTCATATCGTCATCACGTATATGTAAACCATGTTATTGATAAGGAAGGTCAAGAATTTGACCGATAGTTTTTCATATCGTTATCACGTATATGTAAGCCATGTTATTGATAAGGTCAAGATGACCGATGTGCATCGCCGTTGGTTCGTTGTGCCGCCACGTCAAAGATTCAAAGGTTGTAGACAGCAGCGAGAGTACGTACGACGATGTTTTTTTCACATTTTTTTACAACTGATATTATTTGATAAAACGGTCAAACAAAGCCAGAGCAGCCACCTTTCGACTAAAAGAAATGAAAATAAAAAAGTCAGCAATCCAGTGTTCTCCTCTATTAAAGAGTGCAAAAACACAACAAAATCAACCCAGACCTTACAAGTTACAACCACGTTCTTCTCTCGTTTACTTCTCTTCCGTTGACCTCATTGACAAACACAATGTCCACCGTCACAGAAGCGCTGCCGGAGATCCTAATCCCGTCGCTTCCAAACGACGTCGCTTTGCAATGCCTGGCTCGCGTCCCAAGACGGTATCACCGTGTTCTCGCGGCGGTGTCGAAGCCCATCAGATCCGTCCTCTCCTCCCCCCACTTCTTCGCCGTCCGATCATCCCTAAACTGCACCGAACTCCTGCCTTATCTCAGAATCCGAAGCCGATACTGCCACACCGTGGGTTGGTTCACGGTCTTTGGAAGAAGACCCGACGACGGCAAGAACGATATCATCGTCGCCCCGGTCCCAGGAGATCCCAACGACCGGCTAGATTGGTCCAATTACGCCGCCGTGGGCCCCAAGATTTACGTCGTGGGCGGCATATCAGGCGACTGCTATTCAACCGAGTTGTGGATTTTCGACTGCCGCTTCCACACGTGGGAGCGCGGTCCAAGCATGCCAACGGTCCAAAGGTGCGCCGCAAAGACCGTAGTTTTGGACGGCAAGATTTACGCGATCGGATGTTGGACGGAGGAGAACTCATGGGTCAACGTGTTCGACACGGTGGATGGGCGGTGGGAGGCCCTTCCAAGCCCCAAGCTTAGGGTGTACGGAAAAGAGGTTGATGGTTGCGCCATTAGGGGTGGTAAGGTTTGCGTCTGGTCGGAGTTTGAAGAGCTGAAGTTCGACCCCGCGACGAAGACGTGGGAGGTGTTTCGGAGTGGTGTTGGATCGGGATTGCGTTGGACTACGCAGATTTGCGAGGTGAATGGGATGTTGTATTGCACTGAAAACTATAAGGGGATGATTAAAGGCTTCGATGAGAGAAATGGGGTGTGGAAAGAGGTCAAGATTGTGGACAATACTGGGTTGTTGCCGAATCACTTGTGGAAGCCTTGGATGGTCAATGTGGGAGGGAGGTTGGTAATTATGGGGTGGAAAGAATTACAGGATCAAATTGTGAATCCAGAATTGGATGATAAGGTGGGAGTATGGTGTGCGGAAATTGAAGTGGAGAAGGACGGGGACGGCGATTTCCGCGGAGAAGTTCAGTGGTCGGAGATGGTTTCTTCGATGCGCACGTGGTTGGCTGATAGAGCGCCCTTGTTCTATGCTTGTGTTCCAGTTTCTTATTGAGGACAAGTCACCAATTGTGTATGTTATAATTTCTTCAGAGTTGGATTTTTTTTTTTTTTTTGTTCCGTTGGATAATCTTGCTTTCTTTTGTCTATTCAATAGTTTTCCTAAAGTTGGTTTGTGATGTTTTTGTATAATTGTGAATGTTGTAAAAGAAATAAGGTTTTTTTCTTTTTTTGTGGCTGTAAAGTGTTTTATCGGCATTCTTCCTGGCTCTAAGGAGGATTTGGAATAGTAATAAAGAATTAAAGACTCTGTTGAGGAGGCCTTAAGAAGTGGCTCACTCACCAGTTACCATGCTTTTGTTCTACATTCTTTACTAGCTAGCTAGAGCTTAGAAGTGAAGATTTTGCATATTAAAAACCAAAAAGTAATGATTTTGGTGCGTGTGAAATAAAATCATTGTTGTCATTTTCAAATTTTGTGAAAATAAATCTGGTTGTCTTTTTTTTTTGGGTATCAGCATCTGTTACATAAATCTGATAGTTGTTCTACCCACAAGTCGAATTTGGAGATTGATAAAAGAACAACTTTTTGGTCCGGTGATTCGCTTAATGCCATTTTGTGATTTGGAGCTACAAGACAAGCATATACAAATACTTTTCCCTGCATATTAATTTTTAGATTTTCTCAAGTTTGTATTTCGTAAATAGTTTAACTTGAATATGTTACCAAGCTATTAGACGAAATATGGTTCTCACTGAAAAATAAAGTGTTTACTATTGCCTCGGATAACTTATCTGAAATGCACTTTGTTCCTCTCTTACACTCTCTCCACCGTCGAGATCAATTTAGAGCCCACGAATAGTATCTAGCTTGACATGCCTGTTCCTTATTTGCAGTTGTTTTGGTTGATCTTTGACCATTTTCTTTACCGAAATTAATCAATGCTGATGGAGTTATAAATTTTATAGCACACTTTCTCTATTAGCTTAAAGCTGTGCGTTATCCTAATAAAAAAGAGTGGTATCTTGCCCTAATTATTTGTTATAAGCACTGATTGCACCAGCCAGTGCTCTTAGTTAGGTCTTCGAAATCGATCTGACTAAGCTATTAGTAGTGCTGAAATTTTGGACGGACCGTCTGCGATTACTGAAAATTTTGAATTTTTACCCGAATTTCCGGGCTGTCCGACCCGACCCGAGAAAGATCATGGACGGGCTTCGGGCAGGTTTTGGACGGGCTTTGGGCAGGTTTTGGCTGCCCGAGCCCAGTCGGGCAGCCCGAACCCGCCATTGGTGCCCGAAATTTATTTTAATATTTTTTTATATATTTATAT